>NC_080705.1:25065000-25325000 GCF_943734765.1 Anopheles ziemanni | reverse complement strand
AAGTGAATGGGCGAAAGCGAGTTAGGAGCAAAGAGTGAAAGGGAAATGTATTTTAAATTATTTTCCTTCCTTTTTTATTGGATTTGTGTCCCGATCATTTGATCATATATGATCGTTGTTTTCTATTGTCTATTTTTAAACAAGATTTATTTCTTTTATATTTTAAACAACACGAAAACACACATTAGACTGTTCGTTCCACGCGACTTTTTTGTAGGTTTAAACTCGAAGGTCGACCCACGTATCAATCCGACGGTTGCAGTAACGGGAAAGTAAAAAAAAAAAAACACAAAAAGTGCAATGATCAGTCGATCTGGCTGACACGGCGTGCTGTAGTACAAGAGTATCAATCGATCGCACAGAAATCCGAACGTGGATTCGTTTTATTTTGCGATTGGCAACACACAAACGTTCGTGAAAGTGTTAGCATAGCATAAGGAGCCCCTTCTGTATTTTATTTTTACTTTCGTTCGATTTTTCTCTTATTTCTTCGCAGGCGGCAAACGTACAAACGGTTTGTTTTCTGTTTAATTTGTTTTCTTTTTGAGACTTTATTTGTTTTGATTGATAAAGAACGATCGACACGAGAAAGGTATATTAGGAAAATTTATGGGCCACTGTGTTGTGGCACGCAACACAAATGCCTTCGCAACTGAATAGTCTGATTTCTTTAGTTAATACCTTCCGCTACGAGAGGTGAGGGAGACACATGCATGTTAGGGAGGGGAAAAAAGGGAAAAAAGGAAACTTTAACGAAACGACAGAACAGAATCTCTTCCTATCTCTCTTTCGTATCGTTTGCTTACTTGTGTACGTACGTTGTATTGTTTCTTGTTTAGCGCTAGTTACTAGAAATGTTTCTTCTCCTGCTGGCCGACAAACGATGATTGTAGCAAAAAGGAACCAAATTTAAGTCCCAGTTTAGGCAGGATGAAGTTCACGTCACGTGTACAGTCTCGCGTCATGTCGGTCCGTTCGTAGCTGCACCCGACTGAACTCCTGATCGATAAGTATTACCTCACTGTCGAAAAGGACCATTCAAAAGGCGACAAAAGAAAAGAAACGCTAACCAGTATCCACCACTGCTCTCGTTTAGTGGAACTTGTTTTCACGCTGCTTTCATTCTGTAAGCTTTAGGCGACAATTATTCGGTTTTACCTAGCCTCTCGCACCCTAACTTATTTCCAACATGCCTTCGCACCAGTAGGTGCATCGATCCTTTTTGGCATCCGAAAAGATTCGATGCAAACCATGTTTTGCCAGCCCCGTTTGTTCTTAGAAGAAATTTGTTGTTAAACACTGCAGAGAAACACACACCGCGCATGCAAATTACAACCACCGTAGCTTTACTACGTCCTTGATAGGAAAGGACTTTAGGTAAATTTACTCGTATTTCTCCTACGATACGTCTTTTTAACGAACTGTTGATCTTCTTCGATACGCAACGTTTTGTTTTTCATATCGTTAACGTCAACGTCCTGTGTCATACTGTCAGCGTTTGTAGATGTTTTTTATTGAAAAAGAAAAACACACGGTTTAGTTTCGATGAACTGCATCCACTTTGATACTGGCACAAGGACTGAAAGATAGAAGAAAATTCAAAATCGTACTGAAATAAATAATAAGATATTGTAGGACAATTTTTCGCGTAGCATACTTACACTACATACATTTTCTCACCCTCTAACGTATAAATCTTCATGTTTGAACACATGCTGCTAGTGTCTATCGGACGATAGCAGCACCATCTGGACAAAAAATCTTAATACCGACGTTGTACAGGAACTATTGAAAAGATGAGTTAAGCGAGCACCGATAAGCGTTAGGAATATTTTATGTTGGGATTTTGTTTGATTTTTGTTTTGTTTTACTAGTAGATACTACAAATGTTTAAGCGTTGTTTAATTAATAACTGGAGAAATCGCACACTTCCAAATGACTAAAATCTGACCGTCATGTTTCGGATAGGTCGAGCAAACTTGCAATGTATCAAAGACTCTTAAATTTCCTGAACTAGACAGACCCCGGCGGAACTTTGGTGAACCGATACTTTCACACATCCCAATAGATCCGTTGAGAAAAGTTTCAACACATTTTCGTGAAAGTTAAAACCGACAGATGAAAGAAATAAAAGGTAATTCAAACACAAACAGTGTAGTGGTCGGCTTTGGCCAGCCACAACCACACACAAATGGAGGAACACAAATTTGAACCGAGAATGAAATGAGAACTTATAAATGTATGGGTGCTTCTATATGAATATATATAGATATATATTACAAATCAAGGATAAAACAAAGCAGAATGATATACATATATATATACATATATATTTAAAACAAACTAAACTGATCGAAGAAGTAAGAGAAAGAATAAGGAAAGTAAAAATACAAACGGAGCATAAAGTATAACAACCGGATAGGAATGACTGTGAAACGCATAATGATTGTGTAAAGATTTGAAGCGACATAAAAAAGTACAGCACAGGCGAAACAAGACAAAAGAAAAAAAGAAGAATCTGGTAATATTACGAAAACATAGTTGAATGTAGCAACGGACAATTCGGTACGACACAAAACACAGACTAACGGATGCATATACATTAAAAAAAATCAAGAAAATGAAACAAACGAAATTCAGACTCCTTAACTCGCCTGATCATCTTCACTTTTTCATGAATGTAATGAATTAATTGCCTTAAATGATATATATACAAATATATAAATTGCATAAAAATATACAATAAAATATATTTAAAACCAGAAGACGCAGATAGTCGATGGTAGGGAAGATCATGAATGCGGAGGAAACACGACACACGAATGCAACAGCAAACACACACAACACAAACAGAACGCAAAAGGAAACATACAAATTACGCAAACACTAGAAACAGCGAAGGGCAAAAAGTTGTTCGCGCTGAAGAAGAATTTCCCGGCGGAAAGTGAATAGACAAAATGTTACAGTGGTGCAATTCGCTAAGTTGCATTACGAGGCGGTGGGTGGTAAGTTAAAAAAAAATAGTTATTAGTGATTGACTTTGTTTTCTAAAGGTAATACTGAGCGAAAAGAAACCCGTAATTACGCAAATACAAACCCAGAAAAACAAACAAAAACAAAGGAAAACCAGTAATGGCTGGTTATCTTTAATTCTATACATATAGATTATATACATTAATGATTAAAGAGGAAATAACAGTAGTTGTAAGCAGAGCGCAAAAATGAGTTAAAATCGAAAGTTGAAAGCACGGACGAATGAGTCCGAGCATGAGATAGAGATAATGCAGTTGCAGAAATATTATATAATTTAAATTAATTTAAACAATGTGAGGAACTTTAGGTACGAATAATTTTGATTAGTGAAAAATAAAGGGAAGAAAAAAAATGCGATAGTTTTGTGCTCCCGGAACGTCACGTACGCAGTGATTATTGGTAAAACGAAACGGACGCGGCTTGGAGAATGCATATTGCGATCGTAAACAAGTGGTTAAATAATAGTTCATCAACTCACAATAGCAAAATTCGGGTAGCCCTTAAGTTCACTGAACATTTATTCTCTAATAATGAAAAAGAATCATGCTAGGCGGATTCTTAGACAAAAGGAAGAAAAGAAAAACACACCCACACAAAATACACAGTTAAAAACATGAGAATTTTGCATAGTGATTCACTGGGCGGGCGAAGTCTTTTTGAAATAAACAGATTAATCCTTACACCGGTTGTTATGTGGTTTTGATTTTATTTTCATCTTTGTCTAGTTAAGTTTGATTTCTTGATGTTATTCAGGGGCTTTTTAACATTTGAGTTATGTCAAAATTGTATTGTAACAATGGGGAATTATCACTTATTCCATACGGTACTGGCTGATTGTACGAAATTTTGAAAATGTTTATTTTATAATCATGTAAACCGAAATGATCGTTAGCATTCAGGTATCAATTCTTATGCGTGATGTTATTCTGATCATTTGGAAAAAAATGCCTTTATTGGAAAGAAATCTGATAAGAAATAAACAAAAACACCCTACAAAATTAACTGAATCATTAGCCAACTAATGATCCTCAAATAACACACACACACAAACTCTGTCACAAGAAAAGGAACATCGACATCAATCACCATGTAATGATTCCAACTGCAATCACTATCCATAAACCTAACAACTACAGGCTGATGACAGGCAACAACAATCCTCGATAGATTGAAAAATAGTCTAATGAATAAATAAATTATAACGCACAATTTATGAACACCGGGTCAGAAACCCACAAAAGCAAATATGCTGAAAAGAGTGGAGCGTGAATACCGATACCGATGCTGTTCGATGTTCGCTCTATTTGTTAAAACACTGGTAACTGTCCCCCGAAACATGGAAGAAATTAGAACAAAATACAAGAGACGGAGAAAAGCATTCCCAAGAAACCAAACAATAGTTTACCAAACATTGCTAGGAAGTGTAATCATCAAGAAACTGAAATGTTTTCCCTTTCATTCTACAATTTACGCGTTAAAGTAAGGGGCAACGTTAAAAGTGGCAAAGCTGTAGGCCATCATTCGGACTAAATTGGAAACGGGCAAGAACTGATCCTTTTGGAAAAATTTATACCACATCAAACAATTTGCTAATTCATAACGAACGAATCTAATAACTTGGTGTATGCAAATGCAGTTTTTAAATTTTGTTTTTGAAAAACTAACCAATCTGATTTGTGTACTAAGGCATAGGGAAATGTTAACGATTTGTTAAAGGTTTCGGTGTAACAATCTTCACATTCACAAATTTAGATCATGTTGAAAGGGATAAAATTTGTACAAATACGGCGCAGCATAATTTGAACATCAATTAAACTGTAGGATTTTATCACTAAACCAACTCTTGACACTTTCTTTTACTCCTTTACACTCTCATGTTGTACTAAAACATGTGCATGAAGATGAAGAAAATAAGACTTACTAACCAAGAGCTAAAGAAAAAACCAACAGCAGAAAAGTTTACCACAGTAACGACTATCAATTTCGAAGTCAAGCCGACACAAAAGAAAACCAATCGAGCTAGTATGTCGAGATAGACCCGCAACACTCCTGGGCTTTTGTTCGACATTCCTCTAACATATTTCCCGGTTGATTGCTGTTGTATGTCTTCAACACCGGTAAAAAAACACACTGAAAGGTAGAAGAAACAACAAGTTTCTACCCAGCACAAATCCATAAAATCACATGAAGGCAAACAGAATGTGCACTTCTGTACCATCAAAATTGATAGACAAAAGCAGAAAAAAAAACAAACCAAGCTAACCGAAAAAAGTTCTGTAACACAAAATGAAATCGAAAAATAGAGAAAATAAAGAGAAGAAAAGAAATAATTAGTCAAATTTAAAATAAACGAGTGTTTCATTGATTGTAATTCTGAGCATGTATCCATTTTGGACAGGTCATATACCTTCATTGAGGTCAAGAAAGTGTATTCCGGCCAGGGCCGGAGTTGTTTAAACAAATTCGTATTTTTGCAGATCATTTCCACCACATCCTCCCAATGTCTTGTGTCAAAATTCAAATGTCGGCAAGTCACCTCATCATATGGGAACGAATAGATTACGAATTTTATTTTAATATTCCCTCACCGTACCCGTTCTATGCCAGCAGATCCACACAAGCCAAGGGCTTTGTCAGATAAAAGACAATGATTTTAAAGTCTTGCTGAAACAGAGATCCACCTGTGAACGTTGCGGCGCGACGCTACCTTTGTTCTCGTTTCTCAAGAAGAACGAACCGGAAGAAAATAAGTTCAACGATCTTATTAAAATGCCCTACGACGGAGAGGCGGTTCCCTTCTTCGATGTTATATCAGATCCAACTATTATTCGAATCTGCAAACCGTAAAACGGGGCCGACTTCCGAAACCAGAGAGAAAGAGGACGGTCCAGCCATTCGGACCATCGTACAGTGGACGGGTTTTTTTTTTTATCCCGTTACAGGGGTTAGGAAAGCTTAGAATAGAAATTTGTTTTTTTTTAATCCTTACGTTCAGAAAAATTGTTGTACTGGAAAGAGCTCCCGTCAGTAATTAATAAGATTATATATTTGTTTTGCAAAATTCCGATTTTAATTCTCAATGTAGGGCACCATTGTTTTCGGTAGATCTTCAAGAAGCTCACCGTTTGCAAAGCGATATTCGAAGTGACGAACGTCGTTTTCCGGGAGCTACTTTTAACCTTGATAAAGAATACCCTAACCTTTAAGGGCCAACTGATGGGAAGGGAAAAATAAACATCCGAAGAGCAGTTTAAAACATTATGATATCCAATTGCTTCTATGTGGCCGCGCTGGGGACGGTAGAATAAATGCGCGCCATTCATTGACAACACAACGACCCGTACGAATGACGCTCTCGCTGAGAACTGAAATTGCGAAACAATAGTGATCGTGGACGGAACGGAAGGAAGTGATGAGCGACCGAAACGATTTGCTATTTTATTAGTGAATGATGAATGCGCAAGTTGAATGACAATTAGCTGGTTTGGGAGGGCGTTAGCTTTTAATGTAATTAACATTAAATTTATTCAAAAGATTTACACGTTGTAGACGAGTGGCAAACATCCTTATTGCATGTTTACCGATGGAACATAAAGATGTAAAACATATTGTAAATGACAGAAGGAAGAACCTTCTAAAAGAGCTACAATAAGAAACCAGCAAGTATTGAAGCGTTCAGAGCGTTAAACTATTGATCCGATCATAAAAATACCGCGTCTTATCGCGCTTACTGAAACAAAATATGACAAAAGACTTCAACAGCCGAAACAGCATCGAACCTGTTCTGCCAACAATATACGTTCTGTTTAAGTTGGGAACCTGTTTTTCGTATTTTTCAAAGGAAGGCAAATTGACAGCATAAATAAAATGAAGAATTGTTCCAAAGTACGGCTTATGCTTCACTGGACCCGATCGTATCGGAAGCAAGACGTCCGATGCTCGCTTCCGAGTGTGTGTTTTTCAACCACGGTTCAAAAAAGCGTTACAAATAAAAGAACTACCAGCACAAAAGAAGAACTCGCAACAATAATCTCCCGGCAATGGCTTAATTTTGAACACGCAAACCATCGTTAGAATGTCGTACGGTTTGTTGACCGCTGAGTCATCCTGTTCCGCTGAAATCCACGAAGGCGGGCACCGGTACCAAACGGACCCTTTCGACGGGAATGGTACATGGACGCGTTTGGTCGGGAGTCCGATATCTTAGACGTGCCCAGAGCCGTTCTGCTGCCGATTGAGTCTTAATTGCTTGCCCAATTATTGATGAGGGCGGTTGAAAAAGTAATGATTTTTAATTTATTTTCAATGAAAAGACCAAGAGTGTGGTTTAGATCCTGAAGTACATACAAGTACATACATGCAAATCAATAAGATGAAGGTGAATCGTTTTTCCGACCAAGTAAAGCATACAAATGTGTATTAGTCTTGCAAATGACTCTGTTAGTGCTGATTGAGGCTTTACAGAATTTTTCATCCCACCCTCTTGCAAACAATCAGGGCGTATTCTTCAACCTTATTAGCATGACGGTGAGCATGATCGTACCGAAAAGTAAAACCATCTCAGAAGCGAAAGCATTTTTTTTATCAACCCCTCGCCCCGTTTCGCCCGTCGCCACCGGAAGGAAAGGCTAGCGAGAATTGCTCCCATGGGGGCAGTCGGACGATTTTCGGCCCACTCCAAACAAAACAGGTTTCCCTGCTGTGGTCCTGATCGGCGATCCATCCTAATGGGTGTGGGTCCTTGTTTTCTTGTTACCTTTTTCTGCGCTGTGAGCTTCGTATCGACATCTTCATCTTGGTTTTATTGTACCTCCAAATCCCTTCGGATGGCAATGTCGGGTGGTGCGCGTGAAGTAAAGGCAAAAGGCTTAATTAATTATCGAGTTTCTCGCTTGTCCAGATAACCGGCCCATGTGTGCTTGACTGGGCATGTGGAGTTTTATTCACATATTTTACTGTAGCTTTAAGCCAATTGCAGGGGAAAAACCGCGAAGTTTTATTCACACAGGATGTTTGAACGATTAGGTTAATTTTGCCATTTTTTTTTTCATTTCCCAATGCTTCCAGTATGTATCATTAAAAAACATAAACTTCACGAGCTGTTAAGAAAATCTATATGTGTTTTATTGACTTTTTTTAACATGAGTTATTTAACGAAAAAAAAAAATTTCTATGTTTGTTTTGTATTGAACACGATTTGTTTTAGTGTATTTTATTTAGAGCTATAAGTATTCTATCGTACAATTTAATATATTTTTCTCCATCTTATCTCGGAATGGAAATAGTGTAAGCCTAAAAATACAGGTTTTTATTAGTTAATTTTTAAAATTGTTTTTCAAGTAACCCTGGTTATTGGTATGCGCTAAAACGTTACTTTACTTTGGAAGTTTATTTTAGATTTGATTAAAATTTAATATTTTTAAAAAATCGTACACCCAAAAAGGATGTTATGAGAAAATGAAACACAGAGAGTAACAGAGACACAACTCAGTGAAGGCGCTAGCGTTCACCAAACGGTTAAATTCCATCGCACACACGCCCAACTACCCTCCCCGGGTCGGCCAACCAACGCCATCGCCATGGTATGCGCACTGGACGCGCAATCCGAATGACGGGCGGGAAATCTCAACGACGGGCGCAAGCGAGCGAGCGAAATATGTTAAAATATAAAAATAAAATCAGCCTACTCGGCGCTCGAATAATTCAGTCGTTTTCGTCATTCGCTAGCGTACGCACGCGCTGTTCGCGTCGCTCTGAAAGTGATCGGAGGCGGTGGTTTATCAGTCGTGTATCGTGTTTTTCGGTTAGGCTCGGGTGCCTGTGCGGTTGGTGTAAGTTTTAGAACGAATGCTTACGGAGGCGCTGTTCGTGGGGGAGGGAACGCTAAACCCTCTGGAACTAGCGTGGGAAAACTCCCGAAATAGGGCTTCCGGGAGCGGTTCAGTGAGATTTATGGGATCGGGCGTGAAATACGGGACAGTTTCGCATTTGAATAACAACGCCAAGATTCGGGAATGAGTGCAGCGATGTGCCGATGGAAAACTTTATTTAAATTGTGGCAGTACTTAGATTGTGGTGTGCTGGAAAATGACTGTTTCGTGTAACACTTGGAAAGATTTAAAAACGAATCATTTTGTAATGGATCGAAGTAAATTGATTTGGTGCCATCGTTTAAAATCAATTCAACAAGTGAATTCTTTTGAACATTCGTATAGCAAAATTAGCGATTGCAAAAAAAGACGGAACTTAAAAAATATGGCGCAGAGAAAATCATCCTTGAAAGCCATAAATTCCAGACAGGCAGGATGTTTCTCCACGATGGCATAGGAAACCCGATGCGCGGGTCAGTTTGTTCTCGATAAACCCAATGCCGATGCGGGTTCGTGGTGCAAATGTTCCAAAGTCTAGAGTCGCCCCAACCAGATCCATCCACCGTCCGTTGAATTCGGCCTGCAGTGCAGTGTTCCAAACGGCCGAAGAGCGCCGTGGGGCTTTCAAATGTAAAACAATCCCAACCGAGTGCGATTTAAATGAGAATACCAAACGCAAACGCTTCCCCCTTTGGTGCGCAAACGCCCCCAGAAGTCCTGATGGCCATTTTATGGGGTTTGTGTTTTGGTGATCGGACACCAACGGCTCCCCCCGAGGGGGAGTAGGAGGACCACCAGAGACCGCAGGCTAGTCCACCGTACCGCGTACGTCCGAACTGGGAAGGTTTTATTGACCTTGCCTGCATCCATTTGTTGCGTGTTGGTGATGCGACACTTTATGCTGCCACCCGCGACCAACCGAACCCGCGGTGGTTCACCTGGCCAACCCTTCCCGCCCATTCCCCACCTCCCCCGCTACGGGGGACGTTTCGATTTAACGACAATTATTTACATGATAATTAGCAGGCCAGCCCAGCCCGCTTGCAAAGCGCGCACCAAAGTTCTCTGTAACCCTTTTTGTTTCGGTCGAGTTTGAAATGGCTTCCAAACCGAGTTCGAGCGGTAATAGGCAAATCTCTCTTTTTTTACGAGAAACGGAAGAGCTAAGCCAAGAGTTTCGTAATGTTTGGCAGTGAAAATAATTTTCGGCACTTGGTAGCTTTTTTGGGGACGTTCTGGGCCGTGTTGAGAAATTCTTCTCGATTGGGGTCAATGCTGGCCTGAAATAGTTGCAGCTAGGTAGTGTGTAACCTTGAGGAGATTAGAAATTACGCACATCGCGTGCTAGAAATCGTGTGGGAATTAGACCAATCTAGCAAGAATTGAGATGCATTTTAACGTGTTTTATTTGTCTATTTATTGGGTCCATCGGATGTGTTTTATTATTTATTAACTATTTATATCGGACCAATGAAATCTCTGCAGTTCTTATCCGCAGATAAAAATTTCTTTAACTGCTTTATCATTGAATTATTCTTGTAAGATCTCAAGTAATCGATTTGTAGCTTTCTAACCTTGAGAACAATAATTTCAGGGCTTATTCTAGATGATTGGAATATTTATAAAGAAATCCTAATACCAATACGCTGTCAAGTTTACACATTTCGCAAATAAAATCATCATTGTCATGCCATTTATATGAGTGGTAAGAACAAAAACCAACCAAACCAAAAGCTCTCCCGAAACCATAAACAGTTTAGCATATCAAAAGGGCCGTCTGACCTCCAAATGTTTCCTCATTCGATGGCAAGCCGGCGACCCCTTTCAGTACATGCCATCACCCTCTTTTCCTATCCCGATGAGTGGTGGCATCATCAAGCTACACCCTGTGCCCTGAAAACGTTACCACCGTTCTTGGTAATTTACAACGTATCGCAATCGACACCCGGGAGACGCTCGTCGTGGGGCAGGACTTCCGCAAGATTCGCACGATCCCATTTGCAAACAATTCCACCCACGAGAAGAGCAAAGACCGTATCAGCTTAAGGTGTTGGGTTCGGTGGGTTTTCATCCGTTCTTACTTTGTACTCGGGGAGGCATTAATTTTCTTCTCAGCTAAAATATTTGTTGGTCAAAAAACCTCTTCACAATCCAGTTGAAAATGAGCTGAAATTATTTTGTTTACGACAGATGAGAAAAGCGTACACTAGGGCATATTTCAGCGAAGGGAACAATGAAATTAATTTTGTTTAATTTCTCTCTTTATTATTTTCTATGATTCCAGACTTTGTGCCGTTGGGATTGAAGCGAATGACCTGCGGTTCGCGTAGAACGAATCCCGTCCAATCCAACAAACCGTGCGCTAGACAAGCGTAATGACACCGACAGAAACGGGTTCGTCTTCTTTCGCTCGGTGACATCGTTTGTGCGCGGCGAATCGGGCGGAGGTAAACCGTCGTGGGGAGTAAATTAAATTTATAATTACCACCAGACGATGCTGTCGATAGAAATTTAGCTGAGAAAAGCGCAGTGTTGGCTTGCGTGCTCGGTTCCGTCGGGTGGAAATTGCAATCTTGAAATGTGATCAACATTATAACGGGAACCGTCAACTATTTAGGCCTAGTGTTTTAGAGGCATCGTGCTGATGCGGAGAGATTGGACCACCG
The DNA here is from genome assembly GCF_943734765.1 of Anopheles ziemanni. Classification (NCBI taxonomy): domain Eukaryota; kingdom Metazoa; phylum Arthropoda; class Insecta; order Diptera; family Culicidae; genus Anopheles; species Anopheles ziemanni. The sequence continues at coordinate 25,313,431 of NC_080705.1, read as the reverse complement.
ATTGCTAGAAATCGCACACATCCCGAAGAGTGAGCAAAAAACGGGCCAGCGACAGAGGTTACCACTCCGGGGGGATCGCATCCGGATTAGGCTCCACCACTGGCCACCATACTGACCTTGATCGAGAAATGCGTGGATCGTGCGAAAGTTGTTGAAAGTGCGGAAAGCATAAAACCAAGGCTTTCCGATACAAAAGGCCAGCGATACGCCCCGCAGCTGTGGACACTCGAGGCGGAAGACGTTAGGTTCGGGTCGCACGGGATAGTTTTTTTTTTTTTTAAATTTCGGCACCATCCCCGGGAGAGCACAGCTTCGTGCAGCACGAGAGACAACGAAACAATCGGAACGCGATAAAAAGACAATCAAGGGTGCTCGCGAACCGCGCACGCGAAAGAAAGTAAACCTTTTTCGGGGACGTCGGGCAGGAGGGAATCGAAGTGAGATTAATGGGCGTGGAGCCGGGTGGAAGGAAGCAGGAGTGAAACATTCGCGACCGAAAGGAAGTAATTAAAGCACGTTTACATTCAGGGCCGCGCGGAAAAAAGGGTGGCCGAAAGTTCGGGAACTTTTTCGGACATCTGAAGTGCGGTTGTGAAATTGCGAAGAAAAAAACGATAGCCCAATAACTAGGACTGAGTTTTCCGGACCGCCGAATTCGGTCACAGTGACGCCGAGTGTGCGCCTCTAGCGCGGGAGTGTAGGGAAGGCGAGGAACTTCCCAGCGGACGTCATCAGCCAGGATAGCTCTATGCGGGGCGGCGCAGAGATTAGTTGATCCATTTTTGGCAACACCGCAACCATCATTAGCATCGTCATTGGCAGCCAAATTGGGATTCGACATGACGGAAATGGAAAGGAAAGCCGCGATAATAGTCGGCTATCAGCTGCGGCTGCTTCTGCTGACCGTGACTTTCGCCACCGCAATACAAATCGACAATCGACTCGTGCAGCCTCAGTATGGTAAGTTTTGTTTGTGTTAGGCTTATATTGTCCATCGATTAGATGAAATTATTACAGATTATGAGTAGTCACTGATTGGTAAAGTGTGATGACCTTTTCATCCTTTTCCAATTTGTATTTATATGTTGATGATTTATTCACATGCATTGAATTACATTGCATGTGAATTCACATGCATTGAAATACATTGGTCCATTTTCAAACTTAATTATACAAAAGCAGGAATTAGAAAGACTACAAATAACTACAAATAATGTTTGTATTAGAAGTACTTAATGTCAAAAATTCCTTTTTCATCTTGGAAAGGTTCCATATTCCGATAAATATTTGAGCTTGTATCATCAACTTGTGTCATCAACTCATACACAACCTTTACCTTGATTGTTATGATGTTGGATTACACATAAATTGCTGTATACCTGTTTCATATACTACAAGATACAATTCAATTAAGAAAATAAAGTTCAGGTAAATAGTTTGACTAGATATAACATGGCTATTAACAAATTGTTAAATTAACAAACGGCCATGTGATTTTGCTTGGAGTAATTGAATTGATTGAGAAACTATAAAATAAAATAAATTAAAGATATAAAATTGTTATCAAATAAAACAGGAAATAAAAATATGTTAGAAAATTTGTTTCTTTGAAAGTGTTCTGCAATTATATTAATATGCAAATCACATCAATATAAGCAAGCACATAATACTTTACGCCTTTAACGTTTAATGTTATATAATACAACATTTTCCAACGAAGGTTTATGTGTTTGTTTTTCTAAAATAACTTAACAGTGTCTTTGCTTCACACCACAAAATCACACTTACTTTAGCATTACTTTTGACTAAGAAATCAGATGTTTCATTTATCAGAGAGAAAAACAAATATTGATACAAAGTATCAACTCTATCATTCTTTCTACATAGAATACAATGTTTGCATTACAACTAGAACGTGTCACTCGGTCACTTTCACTTTTTATTTGCTCCCCAGCATGTTTTGAGTACACTGTCAAGTCGTTCTGTTTCATTAACTCCGGCCGATGCGTACGTTCGCTAATTCCGCGCGTTCCAACCGGTAGCGCCACTAACACGCATGACTAACACTAACACCTCACACCTCACCTGGAACTCCTCTACACACCCCGGGCACGTTGATGCACTTTGTAGCGATCGATCCGAGGAAGGGAGGCCCAAATGCAAACCCTTCTCCCGCCTCGGCCCAGTGTTTGGGTGGTCGAACGTGTGCCATCTTCGTGGTGCACAAACAATAACAAACATCCGGCCGTGGTGGCAAAGGGTGCGGGGAAGGAGGGGTGGTGGTAAGGAAAATGGGAGGCCGCGCACGACGAACGAACAATCGAAATGAGAATTCAATGCGATTGCATAACACTCGCCATCGACGGGCGGTAGCAAACGGGAGGGGTTTGCGTGCTGGGTGTGTTCCCTCTGGAGGGAAAACAGGTTAGGAAAAATTTGCCTACGTAGTTCGGGAAAAAAGGCCTTTCGTTTTCGATGGGTCGTTGCATCTTGGCACGTGGAAATTCTTAGTGCACCTGACATCGTTACCGGTTGTTAACTAAGAGGGTCATCACATGGCAGTCGCATACGAAGGCGTGTGGAAAATGCTACCCTAAACCCACGCAAACCCATCGGTCCTCCCATCCGCGAGAGTGGGCCCAACCCAAAGCGCTGATTGAAGTATTTTAATTGCTCACGCATGCCTTCTACTGCATAATCGATCGTAGATAGCTAATTACGATCATTTCTTTCCTCGTAGAAAATGGCGAAATAATTAATCGCATCCTCTTTTTCTCCTCCTCTATCTCTCTACAGATTGCTTCGAGCGGATAGCGCTCGGCGCGATGCTGCCGTTCGAGAAGACGTTCCGGAACTCGGACACCAACTCGCTGAAGATCTGCGAGACGCTCTGCCTCAACGACAAAGAATGCCAAACGTTCGCTTTTGGGTGGGTGAAATGAAACCACTTGCACGCTCCTACTGTTACCTAACCTCACTCTATGCTTTTTTTTTGCAGCATTTCCGGTCGGGGCAATGGAACATGTCAGCTGTCGGCGAACACGATCGATGCTACCAATTCGCGCCCGGTCGGTACCATCTTCGATCCTGACTTTGATCTGTACGCACGTAAATACAACTGTTTTTTAGATGGACCCACAAACCCGCCACCTCGGCCGGGAGGTATGTATTAAAAGCAGTGTTTTTTGTAAGCATGTTAGTCAGTTTGAGATAGTTATTAGAAGAGCTTTAATGCTACTGTGTTCGGTTTCTCTTGCTAATCGATAGCATTCGGTTATAGGACTATTTTGCATGTTAAAGTTATTAGAAAGAAAAATTGAAAACAAAATAAATATGATCCTAATGTATTTTGACCATTATCTTCTTCGTGTATAAAATTCATTTGAATAGTTTGGAAAATAATTAAAATATAAATCAGCAAGCATCAATAATATCAGTGGTTCTAAGAAACCATCATCTATAAAAGTATGAAGCTATTAAGCAAAGTTGTTTGTTATCTTTTCAATTAAGCATTAATTGTGTTTGTTACTTATTTTAATGTTTCTAAATGTTATGCCTTTTCAAGTAAATTTTCAGAAATAGATATTTGAAGAAGCATCAATACAATCAAACATTCTGTGTCAACAAACAAACAACAAACAATCACATTTGTAAAAGTACACTTTATAACCAGTTTTAATTTAAATGGCACCATTAAATATTACTTGATTATCGGCACAATCACAGGAAAATGATATCTTAGTGGAATGTCTAGTAAACGAAAATTGGTGGTAAATTTCATAAATTGAAAATCCATCTTCTAGAAAGTCGAGTTACATAAAGTCAAGTAGAATGTTTGAGTTGTAAGGTTAAGATCTTCGCCTTTTCGAATTAAATTCATTAATCAATTATTCTTCCATTTTTAGGCCTGGGCATTTTCCCGAATGGTGAGCCGCAGCCTAGTGGTGGACCCCAGAGACAACCTCCTCCACCACCACCGCCACCCCCAACTGGTAGTGCATTTCCTCCGCCGAGCATAATCGAACGACCCGGGCCACCCGTCTTCGGGCCCCCAGTTTCTGCGGGAAGCGTCGACCCTCAGCCGACCTCCAATGGGGGCTTTGTTGATCCCTCAAGACCATCGGGACAATTTGGTGGAACCGTTTCGCCAGTGGGGAGCACCTCACTCGGCACAACCTACGGTCAAACGGAAGAAGAAACCCCACCGGAGACGACGGCTCCAGCGGAGGAGTACTACACCACCAAGGACCACTCGCACCCGGCTCAGAACGGTGGCAGCCCATACCATACTACCAGTACGGCCGCCGGCCCTCAGTACAGTCTAACTACCGGTGAACGGCTGCCTCCGACGCAACCGGCCGGCACGATGCCCGACCGTGAGAATCCCACCAAGTATCCAGTGGATCTGCGTCCTCAGTACGGTTCGCCCAGCGGTCCCGGCACGGGCGGAGGGGGTCCCTCGAAGCCTGGAAACTATCCGTACCACTTCCCCATGCTGTACGAGACGAACTATCCGCTGCCGAACAACAAGAACGGATATCCGGAGATCTACGCGCAGAACGTACCGACGCTGGATAACAACTATCTCCGGCCGGAGTACGGTGGAACGAGCTTTGGACGCCCTTCGGGACCTTCGGGAGCCACACCGGCCATAGGAAGTGGGAACGGTGTGTCAGGATATGGTGGAGTTCAGCGTCCAAGTTCCGCTGGGTCTACTGGATATGGGGGTGGACCGGGAGGTCCCATACAGAGACCTCCGCCATCAGGTCCAAGTGGATACGGAGGACAAGTGGGACGACCGACAGCGGGTAATGGACCCCCGTCGGGGTACGGTGTAGTCCGTCCAGGACCGGCTCCTCCAGTCATACAATCGGGACCATCTGCAGGAGGAGGAGGATATAATGTGCATGAAGACAAACTAGAACTTCATCCAGCGACTCCTTCCAAGCGCCGTGAGTACCCACGATATTTTTGATTTGTTTACTATTTCTATTACAAACATATTACCTCATTCGTTTGCAATGCGATTCAGTATGATTGAACGGAATGATCAACGATTGCACAAGTACGAACTTTTTTTATACTTACTACATTCCTCTACAAATGCCATCGCGCACAGAATAATTAAACACTCTCGTTCTGTTGAGTGAGCAGCAAGCGTTCTGAGGGGCATTCTCCCCCGGCTCGGAAGCTCAGCCGAGCATGGCAACGGGCAAACCACATTAACCGGCCACGTGGTTTACAAACATAACATCGGTCGACAGCACATAAAAACATCCCTCCCTTACTTTGCCATTACTCTTCGTGTTTGAACCATTTGTCGGGCCATTTTGCACCCGGGACCGGATCATGCATCGGTGCACGTCGCATGGCGTTGGTACTATGGCGTGTCTGGGCGCACTCTATCAACGCCACCAGGTGACACCTGACTTGCACTTGAACCGCTGCCGCTGGATGCGCTGATATGACCAATTGACGATTGATGTGCTCGTTCGATCCTCATTTCATACGCTTGATCATACGCGAATGTGAGGTAACGCAACAGACGATCGGAAATTAGGGCATACGGGTGCGAGCAGGTTTAAAACCATTGAACTGATGGATTGCATGTGTAATGGTCGCATTTATTTTACACCGATGATATTCAACCAAAGCAGATGCTTTCCTGATTTGATTTGTTAGAAATAGACTTTTCTGTCAAACATGGATTTGATTTGACAGAGATGATTTCTCATGTCCTCTTGTTCAAGTGACAGGTTTAATTCATATGCTTATTTTAAGTAAATTTTTAAATGATAAAAATATAAAACTTCTCATATATTAGGCAAAATTAGGGTTTTCAAATGATAATCAATAGCCAATAGAACATTTTCGGTTAGTTTGCCTCAACTACTTGAGCAATAAAATTCACACAGGTACCAAGCTTCCGGTTGAAAAAAGTTGTTTACGTTTTGGAAAACGATAACGAAATGAAATACAATTTTTACATACCATTACAATACTCTACGAAACCGAATACATACCAAATATAGTTTCCTTCCAAGCAGGTTCCAGTTTAGTGATCAAATAATTTGAAAATAATATTGGAGCATGAGTTAATTTATTTTATCAAATCATCATCATAATCAATAAGACAAAGCATACCAAGTAAAACTAAGTATAAAATGTTGTTGATCTGAAGAAACACAAAGGCAACTGAAGAGCATTTGAAACATGACCAAAGTAAAATTCCATTGAAAATGGCACACATATTTTCCATCTTCTTTATTAGCTTTTAGATTGGCGTAATTGGATCATTTCAACACTATTTGAAAAAGTTTACGTTACGAAAAATTAACGTATTTCCCTATAATTGATTACTTCGAGGGTTTTGTTTGTAACATCTTACACTCAGTTTAAAATCATTTGAACATTTTGAGTGCAAAATTAAGTTCATAAAATGGTGGTAAAAATAAATAAAGTTACCAATAAGCTGTTAATTTTCAAATCAAAATTTTATACAACTGTAAACAAACAATGCATCACAACTTATGGACAGCGCTATCGCAAACAAACCATGACTAACGTGCCCCCATCTGCATCAACCGGAGCAAGGCCACCGTGTCATCGCTCAGAAGGTGTTAGAACTTCCCGCCCTCCTTTTCCCTCTTTCGAACCCTGCCCAAAACACATCCGTACGGGTGCAGTACGTCCAATAGAACAATTTCATTGCCATTAACCAGCCTAATTGCTCTCCTCCAAGCCCTCAGTTGAACGTGGAAAGACCGGAAGATAGGTGGGTGCTAGCGTGTCAACCCCTGCCGATTGAAGTCAATGCTCATCGGAAGCCAAACTTGAAGAGCCTGGTAGACGTCAGTGGTGTGACATTAGCGGATTCAAAAATTAAACACTATCTAATGTAGTAACTTGAACATAGAAAAGGGACAGGAAAAGCGTTCAACGAATTGTGACACAATTATGAGGGGATCCCTGAGCAAACACTTTCGTTTATGTATGGTCGAGCTTACAACTCGTTTGGGGCTGAGGATGTTTTGGTGTAAATATGACAACGTGACCAATTTGATTTTTGAATTAAGATAGGTCAATATCCGGTAATTGTGTTTACCAAATTTTACTTTGTAATAAATCCTCGATTACTTAGTGCACTTCCAGCTTTAATTGTGCTAGTTGATGCAGTTAAATGTATAATTATCATATTTTTATGCAAAATAGACAAAACCTTAAGTCATAAAAATGCAATGTTACCATACAATCACACAATGTGTTACTCCAAGCCGAGCCAAGAGACGCATTCCCTACACTTTAGCCATTTGATACACATTCATCCCAGTTGGCTCACCGTTTACAAACACGCTGTAGCATGATGAGTTTATGACGCATGGTGGACATAAATTGAAGTTCTTACTGGTGCTGATCACCGTGGCGGGTGGCGCACGATACGAGGCTTTTTCTGTCTCTAGCGCCAAGTGCATGGAAAATCCCGGCATTATGACGGCAGCCTCACTGCAGCGTGATGCCGGTTTTCACTTACGAAACACACTCGAGCGTAAGGGAGCTTTGTGCCCTCGGCTAGAGGTTGGGTCAGTGTGAACCGGAAAATTTACACATTTTCCGTGCGTCAACCGGGCGCTCAACTTGCGCTTCCTGAAGATGGTCCCATCCGCCGAAGGGGTCGGCCAAGCGTTTGAAGATGGATTTTCATTCAACGTCCAACCGAGAGGAGCTGCGCACAGAGCGTGTAATGATCTTTGTTCGGCTGAGTGTCTCCTGTGTTTTTTTTTGTTCTTTCTGTCTTTGGCTAGAAATCGAAGTCCTACAAAGGCTCATTATTTTCAGACCTGTAGAAAATTCCATTAGACGACGTTCGGGTTTCCTTTATCCGCTGGGTAAAGAGGCAACATCGTTTTTACCCATTTTGCGCGAAGGTTCTTCAACTACCCAACTGCCCAAAGACAATGAATCAAAGCCTTAATCTCTACCGTTGGCAGCCTGGACCGGTGGGCAATGATCTGCACATTTCGGTGCAAAAATTCCTCCGCCATATGTCACGATATGTGGCGGCGTTATTTTCCAACCAACCCGCGTCCAACGTTGGGCACCGGTGGGTGGAGTAGAACGCAAACCAGACAGAGACCCACCGCCCAAACAATGGACCTTCACCGAAATAAGGGAAATTAGCATAATTTGGCTTCCTCCCACCGACGAGTACCACCCCGCAAAGCCACAGCCCGCCCGCAATGGGCAGCGCTCAAAAGCATTAACCTTTGCCAGTTCCGATACAGATGGGTATCTTCCTCGATTTTCATTACCACACGAGGGGCGCACGCAACCGAAGTGATGAGTTTTTGAGGGCAGCTCAACAGCCGAGCTCCGCTGGGCAGATGTTTCGCGAGTACTTTGCGGCCAGCGAGAACGACGATAACAAGCCCTTATTTTATGCCGATTTAGAATTGATGATTGATGGTTAGAACAAAACGTCGTAAAACTATTCTTATGAGAAGGAAATCTTCTTCGAGACTCACGAGGCAAATCATTGAGCAGTATGCCAATCTGTTGTACAAAGAAGTTTTTATTGATAAGTTCAAAGTTTATTGTGTTGAGTTTTTGATTTACAAACTTCTTAAAGTTCAGTTTGATAAACTTCACTCTAGTGTCATGGCCATAAATGTTGTTCACTTGCAATCAGGAGAAATAATTCATTCGTTTGCTTTAATTTTTTTGTAACAGTTTTAATCTTCTGGCTTGGCTAAATATAAAAGGCTACCAGTCAAGGTTTAATGATAAAGATAAAAGGCTTGATGAAATTGACAAACACTGTACAAATTAAACACTTGCGGAACAATTGTAAAATTGATTATTAATCTTTAATTTCACCTATTCAAAATCAGATAATTTGTTTTCGTTATTTGTACTCACAACCTAAAATTTTTAATATGTTCTACGTTGCTTGTAAGCTTTAACGAAAACAACAAGTTAAGATTATCAATCTATCTATCTGCTTTTTCTAAGAAAACTACACCTCGTTAGGCAATCAATTACCATCGCATCTCGAACGAGAATCGATCCGTCATGCTGACTGGTACGACCACCGACAAACACCTCACGATGACGTTGTATTAGAAATACATCAAATTTCCGTTACGGTCACATTAACGGGTGCACCCGAGTGTACCACGATTAATTAAATATTCAATGTCTCCGGCGAGCGGTTGGAAAAAAGCGAATTCAAATTTACGGTTAACCGCGCACTACGGATTTTGAAGACCTTCAAATCTCACCAAACGAAGCAAACGCACACGAAGCCTCCCAACGGTTCAAACAAAACAAAATGTATCGTGCAGAGCCCTACCGTCAGGTGCTGAAAATCTAATTAATATACAAAATCATGCATGTGTGGTTGGTTTTTGCTTTTAAGTTTGCCACTTTGTTTCAAACGGTGTCCAAAAATGATGCTGTCTGATTTGGTTTAGTTTTCGTGTTTGAGTGTTTTTCCCGCACTGGTGAGAAAAGCTTGGGACCAACAACAAAGTAAAGCAAAGCCCCAAATGCAGCGATCTAGCATCCTCCCCACCAAGGGGTTTTTTTTTTCATTCAAGGGGTGAACACTTTCCGCTCTGTTCCGAGCTTTCCACCCCTAGCAAATCGAGGCTCATTTCGCATGGGCTCTCCAAATCGCGGCGGGAGAGGAGGTTTTTGCGAGGGCACAAATTGCTTGGCGAAAATCCTAAACTTCAATCTCCACCGTGAAGGTGGTGCCAGTTTCGTGCGGAGCTTTGAGTCGGTCGCATCGAATCTTCTCGCGCCGCGTGTGTGTAAGAAGCTGGATCGAACCCTAAGCCAGCAGGTGGTGAAGTACAGGAACACCGTACGGAGGATTCCATTACGATACTAGCGAACCGAATGTGTGTGCTTCCTATTTTTATGGTGCGTGTTTCGAGACCCAATACAATCTGACCCAGTGGAAAACACATTAGCTAGCAATCCCGCAGTGCGCACAATTGCCTTCGGACGAGGGATTGTTTGCCACAATCGTGATCTGGAACGACCGATAGGGAAAACATTGTAAAATTAAACTGTACATCATCGATCGGGTTGTTTGACCCATCAACCATTCACTGGTACGATCATATTCAGTGTACAGAACGCGTTCAGGCTGCACTCACGATCGTGGTGGCGAACGCAGCGGTGCAGTGTTCTTGCATCAGCATTAGAAATGCAAATGTGTGTCGAAGTGCAGTAAAGTGCAGTAGCTCGAATCGAAGTGGCGAATCTTCCGTTATCGAAAACCAATTAATCTTGCCATTTGTGAAGCCCAACGTGTGAACATGATTGACGTGGCGAAGGTGGTGCTCATCTGCATAAGCTTATCGCTACTGGTTCCGGACTGCACAGCATCGACTATCATCATCGTGGAAGATGCTAAAGGTTGCATATTTAGTATAGTTTTTGATTTTTTAATATTAGTAAAATTGAATTTTACTTCAAGACTACAAGTATATTTCAATAACTGAAGATCATCACTTATTACCACTTCTTCGCTTTCTCATCACTTTCTCAAAACGTTTAATAAACTTTAGTTTTACTTATAAACAATATTTTGTCATTATTTTGATAGTTACTGTATTAATAAAACTCTTTTTATAGAAATTTTATATAAGCCCCTCACATATTTAATCAATTCAAAGTATGACTAAATAGCTAAGCATCAGAGGAGCTGTTAGAAAATCGAGAAAATCAACGGTTCAACGGATTTACGGTTTGTTAGACTTTAAAAGTTATACATTTGCTTAATATCCAAAACTATCTGTAACAGGGCGTTAGAACCTGCGTAAGCAAATGGCCACGCATCTAAAACATAAATTTGTTAGAACCAAAATGCTTTCTTTAAAAAGTAAAATACAAATTACTATCAATTATGTTAAAAAGAGTTTCATTTCAATCAAATTGAAACCAACACCTTATAAAACTTGGAAAACATAAAACTTCATATTTTGAACAGATAAAACATCCTTATCTTATCCCTTACACGCGGAGTTTTTGGAAACACTCGAAACAAATTCAAATTTATTCCTGCCCAACAAATCAAATAAAAATGTGAAATGCTATAAACAAAAACTAAAACATGTTAATATTTGTGCAGAAACATGTTCTAGAATAAAATCAAAGCGAAGTATGAGAAAAAAAACATGTAGAAAACGAGAGAGAAAAATTGTCTTCCCAATGTTATTAGAAACGCACAAATCATTGTGCTTCGCGCATAAATACTCATACGTCACGCTGGGCAACCGTAAAGGGTGTTGAAATCGTCATAAAAGTCGTCATGTAACGGTACCCGTTTTTGCTTGATTGATCTTTTGATTCTTTGCAAATGCGCACCGGCCAATCGTTGTACACGGCAGCAAACACGTCAGTAAAACAGACAAACACCCCAGACCGCTTGGCAGATGCACAAAAACAATCGATCGCGCAAGAACTGCGCCTTAGGAGCCGATGAAAAGGAATCTATGGACAAGAGCCCCAAAATCTCGAGAACGTAGAAGAAAGGGACCGACCACGCAACTGTGGTTCAAGTGGCAGAGTTGACGCTGTAGAGTACAACAACATGAAATTCAATGCTTCCATTGTTACCGGGTGCACTGTGTAGAACCATGCGCTACGAAATCAGCAGCATTGTTGCAGATGCAGTTTCTTCTCGCTAACGTTGCACGAAACCACCCACCAACGGTTCCACGATTGCGACAGGTTTATCATGCAGTAGAATGCACCTACAACCCGCTTTAAACGCTGTCCAATAAATTCTGGCCATTTTGTCCGCCGGTAAGAACACCAAAAACTGCCGCGACGTTAGGTTATACCAACAAAGTTAGTTGAGGGCAACATCAACGGACCGCGACACGACTTGCGAAATGCACATTCGTAGGTGAACACTTCAACACGAACGCAGAGACATGTGCAGCTGGGTGGAATATCTCAGCAACACCATCTTCGCACAAGCCAAAAATGTGTTCAGAACTTTCCGTTTTTATTTGCTAACCCCGCCCAAATCGTAATTCATCATCTTCAGCCCCGGAAAGGAAGTACAGTCACTTCCGGTCAGCACCAGTTGTTCCGTATTTTTGTTCACCACTCCAGGAGGTCATAGGACTAGAGAGTGGTTATGGTTACTCATTTTCCCAGCAAAGCGCAAAGATCGCAAAGGTGGTAGTATCTTGGCGTTGGTTATGCTTTGTGAACACTTTTTTCATAACCGCTGCTCCGATGATCTCATAAAACAATGCGTATTTACAATGACGATGATCTTGGCCATGAATTAGCGGTCCAGGTGAGACCCAAGTCAGATCTGAGCTCAGAGGCGCAAACTAAATCATTCTGTGTTGGTTGTTCAAAACTTTGTAGGACACACAGTAGAGACTTCCGTCGATTTCGCCTTAATGTGATGTTGTTGGTGATAATTATGATGAACATAATGATGATGATGATGATGAAGAAGAAGATGGTGAGCATAATTAATGGGTGTTTCCTTCAATGTATGTCGTAGCATACAGAAGCTTCGCAGGAAACGAGAACAATTTAGTTTACATCTATAAACCAATTAGTTTGAACTATCTTTTCTAATTGATTGTACATGCTTATCTGTCATCAAACAGCGTGCTATCGCCGTGTACTTGCCGGGAAACGTGTTGCCTCACATTGGGTACGGCGAACACTAATCTGCGAACGGGTCGAAGACTGCCAGCGCGAATGTGGTGACGAGCGGCGCTTCTCTTGCGAGGGATTCAACTATCGGTAAGTGAAACAACGTGTGTTTGCTTTATGGATAAGCGCCTGTAAGTGGGAATCTCTATGCGCTTACAGTTTGGATCCGACGGGTCGAGGCCAAGGCGACTGCGAACTTATCGACCAACCCCTGTCGCAGATCGATCTCTACTCAAGCCCGCACCAGCGAGACTCGAACCTTATTCGCGATCCGGACTATGACTACTACGAACGTGATCGCAGTGCGACGTCCAATTGTAGACCGAGTTGCAAGGACTGCATGGTTAAGCCGTTCCGCCCGGCCTTAGAGTTTGTGCGTCCGACCACCTACCGTCCGCATCATCCGGAGAACTACAAACCGTACCCATCCGAGCCGCATCCTTATGAGGAGGATCGGTACAAACCGTCAGTTACGGCGATCGACAAGTACCGTCCACCATTGTACGCTAGGCCAGACTTTGAGCGCTATAGTCCTTCGTCGAGTTACTATCCTCCACCTCCACCACCACTCCCTTCACCCGTTGAATCCTATCGTCCTTCGATCTCGTATAAACCACAGTACGGTAGCGAGATCGATCGCTACGGCACGCTGGATCATGGGTTCTTCAAGGTTCCGTACGATCGACACGAATATCCGAAACCGATCCACCACGAAGAGATCCGGCCGGTCCATCGTCCACGGCATCCGTACGAAGATCGCGACTCTCCGCCGCCACCTTCAGGGCCGCATATTTCGACCGGCCAACAGTACGGCCACAAACCGAACACCTTCATCCCGTACCTGATCGGACAGAACATTCACAAGAACGGCGGTGTCTACGGTGGTTCGTATGGCCCCTCGTTCAACACGGACTCGTACAAGTCGATCTCCGACTATTGGGGACTTCGAAATGAGATCAAACGCTACGACACTCCACCATCGTTCAACTACTTTGAGCTGCGCAACGATCACCACTTCGATGATAACAACGTGTGGAGCTACGGTGGAAGTAAATATGGATACGAAGAGTCATATCCCTCGGCCGTGGTACCATTCGATCGGGATCATCAGCAACACCCGTACGTGGATCACCATCGGGGCAGCTTTGGTCAGCAGTGGATTCGTCGACCGAGTCACGAAGAGTGCTCGGTGAAGTCGAGCGAAGGCTTCCGGCTGCATAAGGGTGTGGTAAAGTACGCCCTCAACACACCGACCGTGGTTGAGTGTGAGCGGATGTGCTATTCCGAGTCGCGATTCCGGTGTCTAACGTTCAGCTATCGCTACTCGGCTGTGTCGCGTGAGAATTGCTTGCTCTGCGATCGACCGTTCAATCTGCTCGATTTCTATGCGGACCTGGAGCCGGACCGGGATTACGATATATACTCGATGAGTGACGACACGAAGACGTGTCATCCGGAGCTGGGACCACCTCGGAGGGACTACAATGCTCGTAAGTTCGCAGTAATTACGAAATAACTTGGTTGGAGATAACATCTATGTTTCTGGAGTGTATTAAAATGTACATGATGTATTCTGAGAAGATTACTATCTGTAAATAATTCTAAACTTCTTAACTGTTAATGAATTAGCGCTCGTAGTAGCGCCGAATACTCATTATTCCTTACAGTTAAACTTCTCCTAAAGGTCCAGTTAAACTCTCCTCCTTCTCCTAACTCCTCCATAGTATATCTATAGTTTGTGACTTCACTGACTACGCATCTCATCCTTTTCAGAATGCTTCATTCGAGTGATCGATTCGGGCCGCTTCTTCAAGTCGATCGTTCGCGACTCACTTACAGTGCGATCCATAGGCGAATGCGAGCTCGAATGCATCAAGGCGACAAAATTCACCTGCCGTGCGTTTACCTACAGCTTCGGACCGAACAGCATCAACGCGGTCATTGACAACTGTCAACTGTCCGACTGGCCAGTGCGGGACATGGACAAGGACCGTCACCTGGTGCCGGATGAGACCTTCGACGTGTTCGAACGCGCCAGCTACGGACAGGGCTGCGAAATTCAACCGATCATCGATGACAAACATCACAAGAAGTGTAGGTCTAGGGTTTGCTGAAACGCAGATGAGGACGCTGTTCGGGTTAGGGTTTAATGGCGGCGATGAATGGTTTCTCGTTTCAGTCTGCTACCTCGGATATGGATCACCGGCAAAGTTGCTCTCTTCGGCGATTAAAAAAGTTACCTCCGTCAACACGGAACTGGATTGCAAAAATGAATGCATACGCTTGAGGGAATCGACCCATTTCAAGTGTCTTTCGTTCAGTTTTAGGTAAATGATTCTTCGAATAGATTTATGCCGTTGTTTTTTAGGGTATTGCCTGTCGATCATTTGGCATGGGGTATCATTAAAATGTGCTTAGCAGATCATCTTCTCCTGCCATCAGGCGAATGTGGTTAGCAATTGGCGTGCCGTAGGATTAACGGATTGTGTGCCAAAAATGTACAACCATCGCATTTAACCCTCTTTCGATCCTGCTTTCAGCTCGCAGGCGTCGACGTACAACTGCGAGATGTCGGATCTGGACCAGAGCGAGCTGAAGCTGGGCGTACATTACGCCCATACGAACGATCGCGACTTTTGGCTGTTCGCCTGGAATCCGTTCGACTACACCTGCCGCGATAAGATCACCACCATTAGCAGCGGCAGCACCACCCGGATGAACCACGATCGCCGAATAGACATCTTCCGTGAACCGGGTAATGGCAGCCGCGCCGGTCGTACCGGTGCACTCAATGGCACCGACAACATCACCACCAACACCACCACCTCCACCACCATCACCACTACTTCCACTACCAACAACATCAACAGCAACAGCAACAACAAGAACAAAACCATCACCACGATCACTACCACTGCAAATCGCCCCGTTAGCACTTCCATCACTAATTCTTCCGACTCGAGCTTTCTCATTTTGCTTGCGAACTCTGGCAACGGTACCGGCGGGGTGAAGGATCGAGAGGTAGTCGATGGACCTCGCGGCCTGAGAGGTCGTAATTTGGCGCAAAGTAGAGCCGCCAGTAGTGCCCGAACTCCGAAGCTTCCTTAGGCATGTTTGGAATCATAAAGCTTCTCGCTAGTACTAGCAGATCATCAAAAAAGGCACACATCTAGAAAATGATGATAGAGTTAGGAGTATCATCATGCACGATTTACTAGGATCTAAGGACGACAAGATTGACTACATCGGACCGCCGAAAATATGATCGCTTATGTTAGTCGGCTTCATTAGATGCATTTGTAACGTACCTCCAGTAACCTTCTATTTGCTTTATCCTTTATCATCGCGTTCATATCATGCTATTGATGGACCTTTTTAATCAGTATCGCCACCACTTTCCATTGCTTAGTTTGTGCGTGTGTGCCTGACTACTCACCATTCTACCGTAGCTAACAGCAGAAGCAGCAGATCATACTCACCTTACCAAAAAAAAAAAACACTCAATCACCAACGATCAACCCACGAAACATCCCCCCGTGTATTCCATAACCGTTCGTTACACTTACTCTCTGTTACATATCGTTGCTACTCGAACTCAAGGTGATGGAAGTTGGCGTCAGTATACCGTCTCGGGAAAACCCTGCCGCCTCGGTACCAAGTGCGAGCGGAACAAGATCACAGGGTTTTACTCCTGTGAGATAGAGGGTGGTGAGATTGGTTCATGGGATTATTGCTGTAAGGCCGAGCACCCTTGCGGCTACTCGCAAGGGTTCGACTATCCATGGTAAGGACCGTACGACCTTTGTCGGACATTTAGTGACTAAATGTTTAGTAAGTAAGCGAACAAGCGAAGGAAGGCGATAAACCGATCATTCCGGCACCCGCCGTGAAGATGTATGTTTTATGTTTTTTGGTTTTCCATTATATGTCCTTAAAAAGAAGCAAAACTTTCATTGTTTTTGAACCTACAATTTGTAACCGTACCATGTACAATCCTTGTACTCCTCCGTCTTGTGCACCGCTCTCGCGAACCGAGATCCACCGATCGCAGCACCAGCTTGATTAAATCTCTACCATCCGCTCGCGTGCTTTCCACAGGTGCTACGTGGGTGATGCCCCAGATCAGTGGCGCAAGTGCAGCGATAAGTACTTCCCCAAGAAACAGCACGATTCGCGTTATCAAAACAAGAATAAAAAGGGTGAAATCTATCAGCCACCACCAAAGCCGGGAGGACTGAGGCACCTGGACGATGTGACCGCACCGGCTGAGCTCTGGCCCGTCACCTACCTGTACGAGAAGGGTCCACCGAATGCGACCGAGATCAGCAGCAACGTGATCGACTGCAAGAAGGATAAGTGTTAGCCAAGAGAACGCGAACACGTGGTACCACGTGTGAACCTGAATTATCGAACGAATCATACTCAAAGGAAGCTGCCCAAACGGTTGGTCCATCTGGCGTTTGACACTCTTCGTTTTCTTTAACGTATGACAAAACAACAGGCCGCGCTAAGCACAGGATACAGCATTGAAGAAAAATAAGTTAACAAAATCGTAGGAGATAAAAATAAGCGGGAGCAAATGCTCTTCAGGCGTATAGCATAAGTTAAGAAGATGACAAATTTCCAACTTCAGTGGGGACAGTAGGAGATCAAACTACCTGCATACAAACCTTCTAGGCTAGCCGTAGACCTTAGAGATTAACAACATGCATCATTTGCTTGCCTAGTGCTGCTGCTGCTAAGTGCAAAACTTGCCACTTTCTTTACACAATCCGATCTACACGGGAAAATAGACCGTACAAGCGCAGTTTCAAACAGTTTCAGCGCACCCCCGCTCGCCGGTTGTCTGCTAAACTGTGATAAAGAAAGCAGGTGACAACAAGCACGGGAAACGGCGGCGGCCCTTTTTCTCTTCGTGTTTTTCAAGTATTTATTTGAACGCTTAAACTGTAAAGTGGAAAAGAATTTAAGTATATTTCTATAATAAAAATTAGTCGACAGTTCGTACAGCAAAGCTTTGGGAATAGTTATTTATTGAGCGAATCTGAGTCTCAGTAAAGGTAACGCATTTTATGAATCGCTAAATTTTGTTTTATTTCTAAAATTATATTCCTATGCAGCGTCTTTCGGCCACACAATAATGTAAAACAACCAGAAAGAAACAAACGATTTACGAACCATTTTTTTCGAAACACTGGACGGCTTATCCTAGTAAATTGACATACAGGGTCCGCAGCCATACAATGGCAGGCCCCAACCGGTACAGGGATTCATGAACGTGCTAGGGGGATTGCCTGTACCGGTAGAGGGATATCCGCGGGCATATAATTGCAAACCGCGGTGGCTGAGGGGAATCAAGCTGGCGTATTGTTGCGATTGTCAACCGGTCGCAAAATAGTAGGTATCTGGCAACCGTGCATGAGCGGTGCTGTGCACCGCACACTCAAATGTATCGCATGAGTAACCGTTAGATTTCAAGTAAAAACGACGAAAAACTACGTTCAAATGAAATTTCGTATTTAGTATTTACGGAAAAAATATTATATCAAAAACTAAATTTGATATTTCCTTTCAACGTGTTCGATTAGTTGTTTAGCACGCCATCTAACGGTCATTTGTGCGACACATTTGAATCATGCACGGTTGCCAGATACCTACTATTTTGCGACCGGTTGACAATCGCAACAATACGCCAGCTTGATTCCCCTCAGCCACCGCGGTTTGCAATTATATGCCCGCGGATATCCCTCTACCGGTACAGGCAATCCCCCTAGCACGTTCATGAATCCCTGTACCGGTTGGGGCCTGCCATTGTATGACTGCGGACCCTGTATTATCTTGATCGAAGTATCTCATTACAGGGTCCGCAGTCATACAATGGCAGGCCCCAACCGGTACAGGGATTCATGAACGTGCTAGGGGGATTGCCTGTACCGGTAGAGGGATATCCGCGGGCATATAATTGCAAACCGCGGTGGCTGAGGGGAATCAAGCTGGCGTATTGTTGCGATTGTCAACCGGTCGCAAAATAGTAGGTATCTGGCAACCGTGCATGATTCAAATGTGTCGCACAAATGACCGTTAGATGGCGTGCTAAACAACTAATCGAACACGTTGAAAGGAAATATCAAATTTAGTTTTTGATATAATATTTTTTCCGTAAATACTAAATACGAAATTTCATTTGAACGTAGTTTTTCGTCGTTTTTACTTGAAATCTAACGGTTACTCATGCGATACATTTGAGTGTGCGGTGCACAGCACCGCTCATGCACGGTTGCCAGATACCTACTATTTTGCGACCGGTTGACAATCGCAACAATACGCCAGCTTGATTCCCCTCAGCCACCGCGGTTTGCAATTATATGCCCGCGGATATCCCTCTACCGGTACAGGCAATCCCCCTAGCACGTTCATGAATCCCTGTACCGGTTGGGGCCTGCCATTGTATGGCTGCGGACCCTGTAATGCTTCAGACTATTTTTTTGGCCTTGCGCATGCATTAAACTAAAATAAACGCAACAAGGCTACACCAGAACACTATTAATGTATATTAAAAAATATGTAAGTATATTATTTCAACAACTTTTTACTTCCTTCTCTTCCATTATATTGCATCAACACGAAAAGGTTTATTCTCTCATATTGTCTTTGGTCGCGGCTTACATTTATCTTACTAAACATCGTCAATCCGCATAAGAACAGTTTTCTTGTACGGTAAGGTTTGTTGTAAATACCGACGTTTTCATTTGTTTCTGTTTGTATCAAATGTATAAACTGTTTTTCCTTGAAGCCTTCATCCAAGTTAGACAATAAATTCGGTATTAGGTATTCTGTCCTAAAACATAGATAATTTTCAAACCAATTGCCAGTTTAACCCCTAGACACTTTGTTCGGTTGCAAGGGTACGATTCCTAGCAGAGGCTGAAACCTCCCCTGTAAAGAAGTGTAGCCAGGCAGAATGGCCTTAACGACTTAACCTCTATGAACCTTCGAAACTTAAGTAAAGTAGAGGAAAAATGGTAACCGAAATGGTTTTCGCTTGATTAGAACTAATGAAAGAGTGTGCACGATAATCTTTTGATTTTGAATGTTTTAAAAATATCACCCGTTTGCAAGTTTGAATTGATCGGTTGTTAGAGAAATTTGATACCATCTTCCCCGAAAACAGAGCGACTGTTGGCTATTCCAGGGCCAATGGGAAGATCCCTATCGTATCGTCCTCGCGGTTTGGGTTGCTCCTTCAGCTCGACGTCTCGTAGCCTTCTATATTTGATTTTTTTGGTTTTGCTCCGACTGGAGGATGGTGCCGGTTGAGGTTTTGGTTCCTTTTTCCGCACGGGAGCTTGCGGGCACCTATGAAGCTCGGTGATGGTAGAAAACTGTAAAGCTAGTGGGAGATTCGGATCGTAGGGCTCCACCGGTTTAGGCAAATTACTTTCGTCCGGCGAGTTTCGCTGATGATGAAACAGATCTCCGTTAAGAATGACGGGCACGTTACCATCGATATGTATATCGTCGCCGTCCAAAATCGTACGCCGTGTAGTGGCACTGCTCAGTGCACCATCTGCACCGCTGATTCCCATCGCTCGAATACCGGCTGTGATTTCAGATGGGTCATTGCGCGCAAGTATCTCATCCGTCGTTGCTAGGTGGCCGATCGGGAAGGCGTGCGGCTGCAGGCGGTTCAGTTGAGCGGCGAGACGAATTTCTGCCATCCCATCCTGGGCATTCTGGCGTATGATACCGCGACCTCTACCACCTACCCGGGTCGTTCGGCGCATGTTTTCATACGAACTGACGAAATCCGCAGCATTCATCGTGTAGCCGCCCATCTGGTTGATGATGCCGTTCAACTCTTCGGATGCCTCACTATTGTCCAGCATGATGAAATTGGGTCAACGAAACCGTCTAGCTGGCAAATTGGGAAGCTCTGCAAAGGTTTTCGAACAAAAAGCTGTAGTATGATTGCACTTATCGATGGAACAAAATACAGGCTCAAAGTTCTACTAAATTTTACCTGGATAGTCAAGGCCTTGAACTTATTTCGACTAATATTTCCGATATTGAAAATCAAAACACAAACGCAAAACTAAATGACGACATTAAAACGTAAAGAGGAAATCAAAGTGGCATGTACAAGAGAAGGTTAGTTACGAACGTATTGACGTTTCCATGCAAACACGATTGCTATAGCCGAAGGTTTTCTAAATTTGTTTCTCATATTGAGTGTACTTTAGTAGGATTGATGTAATGCTCTAAAACTAGTAAAATATTATTCAACAAGACTTTGGATGAAATTAATCAATAGATAATGCAAGGTTTAATTGGTAATTTTGATGTTGACTACCGTATACAAACGTCAAATGATGTAAGCTACCCCACCTTTGAACCACTTAAGTTAGATTGCGTGGGTTTCGTTTGGCATAAGTTTGTGTTTCCTTTTTTTCTTTCATTTGTTTACCAAATACGTCCAGGTTTGGTTTAATTTTACCACAATGTGCAATAAGTTAGTGTTATTTGTTAACTAGAAAGTCCGGAATGTCGTCGAGTGTTATGTCCCGGCTACTCGTGCTTTCATCCGTCGGAATAGGTGGCTATCTGACCGGATCGTACCTCGAGCGCCGGAAAACCGTGCCCACCAGCGATTATGTAAACACCGGCACACTGGGGGACTTTTGTCCCAAACCCGCGTTACCGATTTTTGGAACCGTTTCAGCGGCTTCCATCATTCCCGCCTCTAGTCAACCACCAGCCACGGTCAATGTTAGCCGTGTGGGGCAAATAATGAAGTACGGTTTCCCCGGGTTGGACAACGTACGATCCTTTGACGATTATGTGCTCTCGTACGACCGAAGGACACGCGTGGCGCATTGGGTATTTGAGCACATGACGCCGGACACGGTTAAACACAATGACGCTGTCGATCGTGCCAAGTGCGATTTTAAGCCGGACGAAAGTGTCCATCCGTTCTTTCGCTCGCTCAACAGCGACTACAAAGGGTCCGGGTTCGATCGGGGTCACATGGCAGCCGCTGGCAACCACCGGACGGAACAGAAACACTGTGACCAAACGTTCTTCCTTACGAATATGGCTCCACAGGTAATGGACACACCTTCAGTAATGTACAATACCATAATTTCTGTCCTCCATTCCCCACAGGTTGGCGTTGGATTCAATCGCGACAAATGGAATCACCTCGAACGGTACGTGAGAAAACTTACGAAAGAATACCCCAACGTTTACTGCTGCACGGGGCCACTCTATCTGCCACGTAAAGAGGACGATGGCAAACTGTACGTTAAATATCAAGTAATCGGAGCGAATAATGTTGCGGTTCCGACGCATTTTTACAAAGTTATTGTAATGGAAATGAGCGACGGACGGCTTGAAATGGAATCATACGTACTGCCAAACCAAAAAATCGACGATAAGACACCGCTGACGATGTTCCAAGTACCACCGGAAACGGTAGAACGAGCCGCGGGGTTGCTGTTTTTCGATAAAATAGCCCGAAATAAGTTGACGAAAATCAATGGGAAAAAAGTATGAATCTAGTTGACTGGTAATAAAATCTAAAGTGTAGAAAATAATTTTATGGTGTCCTATCCTCGTTTATTTTAGAATTATATTTCTGCTTTCGTAATGAAACTGTTTCATTAAATGCAATTTGAATCTGTTTTGTTGTGAAACAAAGAACAGCTGATCTGGTGGTGGTGTAAGACCTGGTGCGGTGTAAATCGTGGTGGCGTAATTCGTTTGACAGCGTCGCTCTGTTTTTGTTTACAATAGTGCAGTATTGCATTTTCATGAAAATCGGTGACTCGCGCGCTAGTGAAAGTGATTTCGCGTTTCGTGACGGTGAAAGTGATCGTAAATACTTGCTCCCCTATCCTGCGCCATGATGAACGAAGAAGTGGACGATGCAGAATTCTTCCAGCAAGATTTCACCACTGCCTCCGACTGGGAGCTGTTTAATGCCCGTCTGGAGGAAATATTTCACGAATGGAAGCTTTCCTACGGGCAGGGATCGTTCCGGAAGCTGGGCGACCACGAACTAGCCACATGCAAGTGGAATGTGGCCCGAGAAACGATCAAGTTCTCCGATGTTGAGCTCCACGTGGCCCACTACAAGGCTTATCTAGAGACGGCAGAGGAACACGGGCTCATTACGAGCGGAGCATCCACGTCGTCCGGATGTCAAACGTTCGTGGATCTACTGTCGACCGAAAACGATTACTGCGTTGTACTGGGAGGCAGGCAGGAGGACGATGATAAGCTGCACCCGCTGGCGCAGTGGTACGGGCTGCGGGAGTTTGTGATCGTGTCGCCGGTGAAGAAATCGATCACGAACGAAAGCCAGATCCGGATCCTGATGAGCTCGGTGCACATTGCCGTCGCGGAGAGCAGCTGCGACGTGCCGGTGTTTGTGCAGGTGATGGACAAGGTGCAGAACGTGTTCCTGGGGGTTTGTGAGTCCGGCGCGGTGCGCCTTTCGTTCGACATCGTGCACCTGCACGTAACGCCACCGACGTGCAAGTACCTTTCCGGGCTGCTGGAAGTGTTCAAGGGGAAGATCGGAGTGCAGTACGTCGATCCGGTGGTAGTGTCGGTACGCTTTACCTACTCCCTGTCGCGCTTCATATCGGGCGGTTTTGCAAGCGACAAGTCCATTCCCTTCTCCGATGGAGGGTCCGAGGACACACCAGGGGGCCGGTGGAACGTATCGCTTCCGTTCGGTGTGTCGGTTGATCCGGTGGCGGAACTGCTCGTACACTGCACTTGGCCCCAGGTAGCGGACAACGTGGTCGTCGATTCGCAGACCTACTCCGACTTCGATCCGCTGACGGCCCCACTCTGGAGCGTTCGGGTACAATTCGAGGACACACCAGTGTGCTTCATGGCCGATTGCATCCAAGAATTCCTGCAGATCGTCAACTCACGCCGCGCCCTGACGGAGTACTTCAGCGAGCTTGCATTCGGTGCCACGCAAAACCTCGACGACCGTGGACCGAACCCATTGGACTTGCTGACGGAATCGAAAATTCCCAGCCTTTCCTCCGTCCTGCCGACGATCGGCGGATCGGCTAAAAAGCAACCCAAACTCGAGGGCCCCCTGAACGACGAACAGCTCAAGGACATGCTCTACTATCTGTTTCCCGATGCGCAGCAAGATCCGCACTGGCCGTACCAACCTCCCACCGGGTCGGTCGAGTTTGACCCGCTGAAGATTAAATCGGCCAACCCGGACTCACTCGTGCATCGGTTGACCACCCTGCTCGCCCTGTGCAACGCATTCTTCGGCGGAAAGCGAGCGGTCGCCCAGCTGTGGGCAGAGTTCGCCCAAGAGATGCGCTACCGTGTGGAGCGATGCATTCCGATTCCGGGGTATGTACAAACAAATGACAAAAAAACACCTCCATTTTCAGTTACAAATTTATTTTCCACCACTATGTTTTGTTTTGTGTTTATTATCGGTTTAATTATTGTTATATACAGCTGTATTTAATGCGTTGCCCTCGTTAGTGGAGCTTGGAATTCGTAGCGCTTGTTTTTTTATTTGTTTTAGCGTGTTGCGTATATAAATATTCTACTTGCTACACTTTGCTAATCTAACTTTTCGGCCCATCCTCACGCACACAAACACACACACTCCTCTACACGTACACCGAAGCGTTGTTCCCGTCTGTCTACATCCGACTCATTGCACTTGGTTTCCCGCACGATGGGACACTTACAATATAATCGATAACCTTCGCCTACTAATATTCTCGTTTATATGTTCGTTTTTTTTACTTGTTTTGTTTTATAGCCCTTTTGGAATTGTTCCATCTTTACATTCATCCGATTGCCATCCCGCCTAACCGCGCTATGCTTTGTCCACCAAAGCATGTTTCCCCACTTCTATCCTACTCTTACTCTTTCGTCACTAGGCGGCGTTCTACGGAGGAAACGTTAGATTAGTTCATGCACTTAGAGCTAGCAAAGGGAAACGGGCTTACCGTGTTACTTTATCTTCCCGTTCTCGCGTTATCTCCTCTTCCGGTTCTTCTGTTAACTTTCAACTGTGTTTCGTTCCCGTTATCATGTAATGTCAAGTTTTCGTATGAAGTCGACCCGTCGAATGGGTGGTGTTCTTTTTTGTGTTTTTTTTCTTCTGTCTTTTGCCAAGATCCTCCGCTCTTCGAGTTCTCAAACTTATCCCAACGACTTTGCGGTTTCTGTTTGGTCGTCGGACTCTCGGGGGTAAAAAAATATGGATAAGGAGGGACACATGGGGACATAGTGTGGGAAAATGGTGTTTCGTTTCGAGTCGCAAACATTCGCTATCAACCACAAGGAAAACCTGACATTAGTTTCCAACGGAGAAATGGAGAAAAAGAAAAAAAAACGATACAAACTAGCATTCAACTATGCGTTTATGCCTACCGACCTTGATGTCAACAACTACATTTGCAACACTTTGTTTTCGCTTGCAGAAATTCTGGTTTAACATCACTACATCAATTGACCGTCGTGTTTACGCTCTAGTGTGTAATATACGCATATTTAGATAGATTTTTAATGACTAACTAACGCACAAACCGAGGCACCTGGGTGCCGATTTGCGTTAGATTAAGGCTAAACACTTGCACCACGATCCACGTTACTCATATGAGCGCGATCGTGGGTTCACACTTTTGCTTGCGGTAACCCACGCTTATTACAATGATGAGTATTTTTTCAGTGGTTTTCTTGAGTTTACGTACAAAAATACATCTCAACCTGCTCGCCATTCCGCACTAATGCACTTCCCATTACAAACTATCCCATCGCCTTAGTGATATTGGTCTATCAAACGCTTGCGCTTCACACAAGTACGCGTTCGCGCGATCGTGTTCGATCTTCTACGTTTCTAGCCCTTATTCCGCCAAAACCCAAAACCATCGATTTCCTATCCGATATTCTCTATAATTATTTATATTTTGCTATCATATTTGGTGTCCAGTTGAATTAGAGTGATGAAGGTGTTGCAACTTTTTGGGAGGATTTTCTTTTTTTTTTGTTGTTGTTTCGCTATCTCCCGCAACGCTTTCCTTCACGTGCGAACGCACGTGCTCCTGAAACCTTGCAATGAATTTTAATCTAACCGAATGTTCATTCTCCCATTCCCGAAACCCTTATTTCCGTTCGTCTTAATGCGGAAAAGTACCCAAAACAAAATTATCCTAAAAAATCGACTCTATGTGGAAAATTATTCTGCTTTTTGTCTACTATTTTAAACATCAACAAGTATGACGAACACGTACATAAACACACATACATACACACATACATCGACGAATAAGTTAACCAGTGTTGTTAACATTAGGTTTCGTTATGTTTTTTTTTATGCCTCCCCCTTTCCAAAAAGCATACCATTTGCATAATGTATCTACAAATTTGTTGTGTTTAAATGTGTTTCGTTCCCTAATTTTAGACCTTTTTATTAATTGATGTTTGTTTGAATTTTGCTTTTACTTGCTCAGCTGGGCTTTGTTTCCACAAGCTTGCCACAACACTTATTGCATTTGCAGAAAATGTAAAGAAGATTCCAAATTTATGTTCACACATGGTATACTCTACTTACTAAACATAATTTTGTTTATCTACTGTCGATGTTTTGATTTCCTTCCTTTGTTAACTATCAAATGTTAAACTGAGTGCGTTCGCTAACTGTTTCAACTGTGCTCTAATGCATTGCTTGTCTAGGGTTGTTAACGTGTACACTTTACGACTGTCTGTATTCAAACGATGCTAAAGTTAGCCAACAGCGAACAATAAGTCAAGTGAAACGGTCAATAGTGTAAGCTAAAAGTAATCAATAAATGAACGAGAGTTAAAATAACCCAACGATGGCGAACGCACGTTTGGGACCGGGAGGGTTTGGTTGTTTTGAAGCATCCATGTCCACTTATGTGACGCCCCGTTTCACCATTCGTCGGGTTATTTCAATCGAGAGAAATTGAGTAAATGCGCGTACTTAGGTTATACAACACCGCAATATAAATTGCACGACTCGGTTTCGGTATCCGGTTGCCACCGGGTTTCGCGAAATCGACGCCAACGAGCCCCGTTCGGTCGGTTGTAGTGCGGTTGATTTTTTTTTGTGCGATCTTCCCGTTTTCGTTTTTTGGTGGTAAAACTTTTTCGTTTTCGTCGTCGGCGATGTTTTTTTTTAAAGAACAACAGCAACTTATCACGCATGGTTGGAAAATGATATAAACAAACAAAAACCGCTGCATAGAAGCTGCATCGAATTTGGGGAGATGAAAATATAGGATATACAAACATTCCTTCCTTTGTTTCGTTCGTTTTTAGTGCAACACTGAAATACGGAAGCGCAGGAGCAAAATGTTGAAACTAAACCGACAGGAAACACTGGACAATCAACTTTTGTTGCTGTGAGAAACAGAAGGAAACGGAGACGGAGATGGGTATTTACAGGGTTGAGTTACATCTCCGCTCGCTTCCGTGTGGTTCCACCCCTAAGCCGAGGGGTGAGGAGAGGGAGGGATCGCTGGCCAAAATCCCCTAAGGGGCTTGCTCCGCGTTTCCCAGAAATACGATTTGAAGCCCGCTTTACTCCGAATGTTACTGTTGGTTGTTTTTACTGTTGTTTTTTTTTTGTTTTACTCTTGCACATAGCGATAATGCACGCTGATTACTGTTGATTCAATATTATTTTAATAACGCTGTCTGGTGTTCTTCTTTCACTTGCCATTCCTTCCCTCTTTGCTACACCACGTGCTCTGCTAACGTTCGTTTTGGGATTATTTATGGTCGCTGTATGTTATGTTGTTTGATAACATTTTATGTATACTTAAGTCTAGCGTTCCGGCTCGCGTGTCTGGCGTTCTGTTTTGTCTACTCTTTTGCGCCGTATCAGCAGTGATATGTGTTTTGCCTCATGTGCCGCGCGAAGCCAGCAGAGCTACTGCTGCCGCTCTGTGCTGAAATCATCCATTATTGCGCTATCAAAACCCGATCCGTACGCGTTGAACCGAGGGGCCAAAAACAAACACCATGTTTCAGTTCGATTGCAGCACTCGCCGTTGCATTCTTTGCGATTCTACGGTTGGCCTTCATAACCTGGTCAGTGGAATTCGTGTGCAGCATCGTGTGGTGTGGTGCATCGATTAATTATATAGATTCTACATGTGGATTGCAATCGCTGGAATTGAACCGCATTGCAACACGCGTAACAAACACACACTATGTGGTGTCGCTGTCGTTTTTTTGTTTGTTTGTTATTTGCTAATGCTAGATTATTTAAATAATATTATCTAGTTTCGAACTATCTTCGCTTAGCCGTGGGAAGCTATAGTTCCCTCCCGGGCCCGGCGTTCACTCACTTAATCTCTAGTAACAAATCGAAGCCCGGTGGAAGCGGTGGAAAATTAAATCTACCGCCCGGCACTCCGCCCCGCTCCCTTAGTGCTGCAGGTTCTCCTTCAGCCGATTGCAGTAGTTTTCCAGCTCGACGTAGCCCGGTCCGCCCTGCGAAAGCAGCAGACTTTCCAGCGGTGGAGGCGAATTCGAGCGGCGCAACTTTAGGTGCGGATGATGTTGATGTTGATGATGATGGTGATGATGGTGGTGGTGATGGTGTGGATGGTGGGGATTGTGGAGCGGGTGTTGCTGCGATGCTGGACCCGTACCGTACTCACGCAGCGAGATGGTCGCGAGTGGTGCGATCTCGTTGATTTCGCTATATTCTGGCGGTGGTTCGTTGGCAAACGCTAGCACGGCGCGTTCGTCTTCGTGTTCGTCGTGGTCGTTGGTCGTTCGGGGGGAAATCCACCCGCTCGGAGGGGGAGCATCGTCAACACCCGCCCTGCGGGGTGGTGTGTTGCACAGCGTCGCTGGAGGATCGGCCCCGCCGGCTGCGCTACCCATCATCCGACGGGCGCCGTCGTCTTCGCCGGCGGCACCGTCGGAGGGAAGTCGCTGTCAGAAAATGTCCCCGCAATCGGGCGCCGGATCACCGTGTCAGGAAACGAGCAGCCGGTCTCATAACGGCACCATGCCGCCGTTCCGGGCCGTCGGATTGCGCGCCATGTAGATGTCCATGTCGTGGTCGGTCCAGTTGTCGGACGTGTCGCAGTAGTTGTTCAGCGTATGCGTCGAACCGGCCGTGGAGTAGCTGTGGGTGAGATGAAGTGGAGGGGGAGCGACGGGGTTTTAATTAACGGATGGTTTAATTGATCAACAGCGAAGACGTTGCGGTCAAGATCAAGATCGGTTCTATTATTCTCAAGAACAGGATATTCTCATTTAAATTAATTAATATCGAGATTGATGCTCGATATATTAATAAAGAGGCAAAAACCAATTTAACAAAAGGTTAATTTGGAGAGTATTTTTGCCAGTTGACAGTTGTTTTCAAAATTGCACTTATTTTCGAGGTTTTCCATTTTAATTTAAACTGATAAGAATCGTTGGGGTATTTTGCTCCTGATAAAAGTTTTTCAGATTTCCTTATTTTTACCATCGACCAAAATAGCAATATAGCAAAACAAATTATGTAAAACATTTGAACAAATATAATGTATGCTTTCCCAAAGTATTCATTTGCGATTTTTATACATTCAATGGCTATCCTCACTTTAGGTAATGTTGATTACCAATGTAAGAAATTTGATGGCTTAATAACTGTTCCAATTTTCCGATCGTCCAACAATGATTTTTCATTGTATTGGAAAATATTCCATGATGCAAGAAGGTGTTGTTTATTTTTACCAGGATTCAATATGCGTGTTACTGTTTTGAACCATTCAGGGATTTACAGATTACAAAATACTACGATTTGTGTTTCAATATTTTCTATTCTACTCAGATGGGCGACGTTTGACGCAGTCTTGAATGATTCTAAACATTTATCGAGAGGCCACACTTGAAATGTAGCATTGATCAATTTCCCTCCAAACTCCAAAACTACAGATATACCTACAATTTCTCTAACCAATTCTGATTACACCCCATCTTGTTGAAACTGTATCGTTTTTTGATGCAGGCAATATCCTTACATAAAATCCCGATTTAGTTTCTCTGTGTGTACTTTATCGACTTCTAAAATCTTCGCATTCCATATTTGTACGTTGGAGCAAACATTATCATGCATATGGTAAATTCGCTTTTTTGTTGTGGGGTTCGTAATTCTTGCTCTAAGTTAAGAAAAATGGCAAATTAACGCTGTACTGAAGCAGTTAAAGTTTAACCCATAATGAACAATGGGAAACTTAGTGTCTGTTTTCATTACAAGGAACTAATCAATTTGTTATATGATCTTTAAGCAACACCATAAAAATCACTGTTTGTGTCAACAGGGATTATCTTTAATTTTCTGAGTGGTGTGAGAACTAACGAAGAATGGAGAACTAACGGAACTAAAAAAAGAATCCCTAAACAATTAGTTTGATCAACTCGTTTTAAATGTCTATGAAACCTCTGGGAAATATAAAAATGAAATCATGGTGTTTTGTGGCAAAGGTTAGGTTGACCCGTTGCCCTTACTTACCGACTGCCGGGGCGGTGCTGGTGCGTGTGGATGTGCGTGCCGGTGAGCTGGTCGCGCGACCGGGACCGTGGCCGGGTGCGCCGCGTGCTGGACGCTATGCTGTGGGCCGGCCCGTGCACGATCGAGCCGGCATAGGACGCCCGGGACATGCGCTCCGAGGCGGCGGCCAGCGACTGCCGGGACTGTCTCAGCTCTGCGGGGGCAGAATCAACGGCGTCACTAAACGAAAACGCTTGCATTCTTAGATCACCACACCTACCTGGTCGCGAGTTAACCAAGTTGCTGGGAAAGGCCGACCCGAGGTAGCCGCGCTGCGAGTGGTTGGAGAAGCTGTGGTGCGACTGCCCGTCGGCGATCGAGCGAGCCTTGCCGACCTTCGGTCCACCGGCACCGCCCGGTCCGCCCCCGACGGCCGAGAAGTGCGACACGTGCGACCGCAGATCGTCCGGAATGGCGGCGTTCTCCATCGGGTAGATGCGTGGCCGCGGTATCGAGCGACCGCTGTACGCCGACACCTGGTCCCAGTCCTGCTGCACGGCCCCGGAAGACGCAGCGAGGAAGGAAGGGGGAAGGTGCACAGAACGATTATCAGCTTTGATCGTCGACCACCCGGAAGGTTTCCTTTCACCAACTTATCATCGCCATTAAATGGACAAGCGTTTTGTTGCGAACACCAACCCAGTTTCATCACCGTCACCAGAACTATTATAGCTATGAACTACCATTACATCTACTACTACTATTACTATTACCACCATCACCACCATCACCATCATCACTGCCAATCGTAATCAACATTTATTTTTCCAAACACTCCATAGAACTACATCATCATCACCATCATCATCATGAAAGCCATTTTTCCCGAGCATTGCATCGTTGTATCCATCTGCCGGAAACTTGAAACAAAAAAAAAACCGGGGAGGAAACACCTTCACGAGTCGATGGAGAACCGCCGTTTTCCCCTTCGAGAGGGTCACACGCGCCACCGTCCACTACACGTACAGAGTCTAGTACCCGCGCAAGAGACGGCGATGGTCGAGGGAGTGTAAAGAAAGAAAAACGCAACGGTGAGTGAGAGCGGAAGGGAAATCTGCGCTCGCATCGCACATGTGGCATAGTTTTTCCAGACAGTTAAATGCAGTAAACATGATGAGCTTTAACGAGCCAGTTGCATTCTTCAGCATCATGCGCGTTCATGCCGATATGATAACGATACGGTTACGGCGGGGGGAGGTTTTGAGTGAGTTTGAAGGGAAACATGCATACTAAGAATTGTTTTATTTTTCCTACATATTTTTTTTTTCAATTCCAGTTTACTATATTTCACGCCTGCATCGTTGCACAAACGGGTTTGTAGCTGCAAGCATTCCAACGCGCTCGCCCGCCCGTCCGAAGTAGGCGAAGGTTTGTTTTCCCGCCCTGGAATGTTTTTGGAAAATGCAAAAAGAAGGAGGGAAACCCAGACACGTTGGTTGTTGGCCTTGCGATGCATGCATGGAAAGGAAAAATGCTTACCGTTTCGTCCACCCGAAAAAAAAACTGAACGGATCGGAGGAGCGTTAAAAAATGTGCTTGCACCGGTGCAATCCCGTTCCGATCGGATCGGCTGCCCTCCGCTGGTTGCTGGTAACACGTTGGCGAACGCGACCACCATTTGCAATCGCACTTGATGCGGCAACAAGGCAACGTCATCGAATTAGAATATTAATTAGACTGTAAAATACCATCGACCATCGCGACCGAAAGGAGTGATTGCAAAAACGGGGGGGACCATGGCTGGGTGTAAGGAAAACAAAAGGGTGGAAAATGAGAAAACCCAAAACCCATTTCCACCCTATCTGTGGGTGGATCTTGTGGGTCCAATGTTTAACGCCCGTAAAACAATGCATTCCCCGCTTGCATGGACGGAGGGCAGGAATTGGAATTGGGCGGAAAAAGGAAGGAACGTTCGAGCGATAGGAAAATTGCACCGAAAGCCGCTGACGGATGCGAAAACCGGGAGTGCCGATTCTCGGCCACCGATAGGCGGGTAATTATCACCCGATGCGCACTTTTTCCGCAAAGGGAAACTCGAGCGGCGGACGGCTTTTGTGTGGCAGCTGTGCATTTTTCTCCCTGGCCGAGGTTAGATTCGGCATTCGATAATGAACGGCGGAAGTCAATTTGCGCGCGGAGTAGAAAAGGAACGAAGGGAAAGGAAATGGGTTTTTCGGTTTTTATCGGTCGAATAATTACATTCTTCTCGGAGTGTTTTCTTTTTTACCTTCCTTATTTACCTGGGACAAAGAATGCTTCCAACTTGTCTTATAACGCCATCTATTGGATGGGTTTTGTGGAATCAATAAAAGTTTGAAACTGAATGTAATCCCATCTCGCAACTAAATGCAATAAAGGAGCTCAGTTTGTTTCCTTTGACGGGATTACGAAACGACCGTCGTCATCGTCGTCGTCGTCGTCGTCGGCTCCAAGTGTATATGTCCTGTTTAAACTCCCGTTAATCCTTTAATTGTCACATTCGAACTTTTGCAACGCTCCATTCGAAATGTACCAGTAGGGTAAAGTAGAACCCGGCCAAAAGGCAGGACAAAGTCGCGTAATACGAAGTGTGATTGATGTTCTTTTTGCAAAAGGATTGAAAAGGGGAAACTTTACACACAGCCGGCGAGTGCTTGTGGGGGAGAAAGATTTTAAAATTTCATTACCTCCTCGCAAGTGCACGATGCACAACTGCATTCGGTTGCAGTTCGCAGTTGGTTTTCTCTCCGTCCCTCGCTCGTCCTTCTGCCCTATGGAAAGTCCGAGATAGTGGGTCGAAAGTTTGTTCATAAACGTGATGATATTTTTTTTTTTTGTTTGTTTTCCGTAGGTTTCACCGCTCCGGCGTACTTTCACCCCGTCGCCCCGTTTAGCGTTCATCTCGGCCGACACGCGCGCCCTCGCGCGGCCTGCATTTGGACATGTAAGCGAAACCCGTTCGCAGTGCACTTCCATCCGGAAAATGGCTAAAACTATCAGCGGGCCGAAAAACCGAGGAAATTGCGCGTGTGGGTGCGGTTCGTCCTGAAAACGAAGCCCAACGCCGCCGCTGTTGGCAGTTCGGTTAGTCGGTTGGCAAAAGTTGGTCCTCGTGCCATGCCACGATTTTCCCATTCCGGGAGGGGGGCCGGGTTCACCGTGGAAAATGTGTGTCAGTTTTAATCACATTTATTATCGTTTCAAACTTACACTCGCCAGGAGCTGGCGATGGGATTGAGCTTGTCCCCAGGCCGCCAGTAGCCCTGCCTTCCCCTCCTAACCGGCATCCGTGCAAGGAGCAGTTTATATTCATTTTCCCCCTGAAATGCACACCCGTTTGCTAGTTACCAAACTTTTCCGACTTCCAGTCATTCGTTCCGGAGTTTTTTTTCTCTTCCTTTTCCATCCCGCCCAACGTCAGTGGCCCTTGCGCCGGATAATAAAGTTTTGTCCACCCACCGCTCAGGCGTGGCGAGTAGTTTGTACTAATTTCATTGGATCTGGGCACTTTTTTTACCCCTGTCCGGGAGGTCAAACGACAAACGTCGGTCCAGTTCAGTGACCGACCGGGATGGGATGGGCAACCCTGCCGAGTGTCGAACAAAATGGCTCGCCGGTGGTTTTGTGCACAATTTTTGGACACTGACAGACACCGGGCTCGCCGGAATGCCATGTGCTGAAGGATTTACTTCCGGAATACTTTTTCCCGCACCGCAGGGTATTTGTGTACCGACTGTGAAGTGACCTTTTTTAGGGAGGCGTGAATATGGAGGCCCGTTGTCCGCACGATTCGGCTGGTAAAATCGTTTGCACTTGTTTGGTTTGTCTGTCTCGGATCTACGTGTTCCAGCATGGAATCATCGTTCGGCATTTACGAGTTTACGCTATTGCAGTATGGTGCATCTTTTTTTAGCCCGAACATGAAAATGGGGCAATTTGCAATTCACTTCGCGTTTTGCGTTTGTTGTACGCATGGTTTGGTTTGGTTTTGTTTGAGGGCATTCATTAGTAAGCGAGAAAAAGCAAAGAGTTTCTCTCAAAAGTTAGTTATCCAAGATAGTCCAAGTATTTAAAACATGTTCAATTCAATGTTCAATTTTAACTAAGCATATTAATTACGAAACAAATTGGAACGAGTTTTTTTGAAACACTTTAACAACTCTGTAATTTGAATCATCTCTAGAACATTCTCCCTTAATTTTTCTTAAACAGTTCCAAACTCTAAACTTTACTAAACAACGACTGTCGTACTGCAACTCCTATTCAATCTTCCTAATGCCGTCCATTAACGAAACGTGCCCCTCCGAAGGACCCTCACTCACCATGGCACCTTTCTTCCCTTCTTTTGCTCCTTCTCGACCATTCGCAGAACCTTGTTGGATACATCTTTCGTTAGCACAGTTACTACTAATTAGTGATTTTATATGGTGGTTTTTTTGGGATTTTATTAAATTTTATTAGCATTTTAGTTCACTCTCCCGTTTTCACTTTGTTTGGTGACTTTTCATTTTTGCCTTTCCTCTCCATCGGTTTCAATGGGTGAAATGTATCTGTTTTTGCTTGGAAATGGAGCCTTTCGTTACGTGAAAAGCTGCTCTTTCCGTCGCTTGACTATTTTGGAGGGGTTATTGTTTGGTGTGTGTTATTTTGCACTTCCCCTAAGCGAGCCTTAAGCTGATGAGAGGGTTTTGTCGTATTTTGATCAAAGAAACAATATTTTTATAAATTTACATGTTGGCTTCAAATTATAACTCGAATGATTTCGGGAATTTTCTTTTGCGGTGTGAGCAACAATGGAGAATTTATGGCAGGATTATACACTTGCTCTTCACGTCCGCCTTCCCCCAAAACGGTACCGAACATCCTCTCATCAACTCTGAACCCGCCGGTTACGATCAGTCAGACTTAGGCTAGTTAGGATTAGTATAAGCTATTTTAGTACTAAAACCAAACAAAACATTTACTGCAAATTATAACAATTGTTGTTGACTACTCTACACTACGCTACACGACTAAGCCGTCGCTGGAGGAGAAGGACTACTCTTGCGGGGTGGGTTTGGGGCATGACTCGATCCGACAGTGATCCTCTCCCCTCCGACTACTGGGCCGATCGAGCATTAGGAAGATTTTAGCGCGGGCGTTCGGCCCCATCCTACAGCTTGGTGATCGTTAGTTTGTTACGATTGCCAAATATGCTTTTCTTTACCTTGTGCGAGTTGAACGCGGACAGCGTGGCCAGTGAGCCGAGCGGTCCGTTCGGGCTGGGCGTCGGTCCGCAGCAGTTCACCGGCAGTCCGGCGATCGGGAGGGCACTCTTCTGCTGCGACAGCGACTGCAGCTTCTTCGAGCGTCTTCTGAAAAGAATCCTGCGTTGTAGACACGTAGTCGCACGCACGCACGCACGCATGCCACAGAAGGGGTACGGGTTTGATGTGCGAGGGTGTATGTGTGCGTGTATTGGTGGGGGGAAAACGCCGGGGCACCAGCGGAATATTGCGTAAAGTGTGTTGTTGGTTTGTCGTTGATGGTGTGCAGTGCGGTGCAAGAAGCGGGATAGAGAAACAAACAGGAGTGCAATGAGTTGGTTGGTGCCATTTGGGGGGAGGGATGGGCAACAAGGGAGTTTAGAATTGAGACAAGCACGGGATCATCTGTTAAGGTAACCGAGAGAAGCCCCTTTCCCTACCTGCTCGCAGCGATAAACACAATCACGGCGACGATGATCGTCCCGCAGATGGCGGCACTGGCGGCGATCGTGATCTTATCCATGTTGGAAGCCTGCGAGGCCACGGTGCGCACCTCCCGGCACTGGGTGTAAGGCACGGTGTCCGGCGTGACGTTGATCTCTTCGAGCGACACCACGCACACGATGATGCATTCGGCCGACGGGACGTTCTTGATCTTGAACTCCCGCTCGCTGGCCTCCAGCGGCGGTCCCTGTTTGAAGTTCTTATCGCCGAACAGGCGATAGACCACACGGAAGCCGAGTATATTGGCCGTATCGGAGTCCCACTGGATGATGACCGAGTTGTCCTGGCGGGAGCTGTGAAAGAGGGAATACGATCGAGTTCGGAAAATGAACGTACGATCCCGAGATGGTTAATACGACTGACTCTTGTCTGAAATGGGATACGGACAGAATTCTGGGACTAGATCCTATCGATTCAAAATTGATCCCAAATCCCGGATCGACTGCATCATCCGAATCCAGGATTGGGATCGAATTCCAAGTTCCAGCTCTAAAGTCAGAATTCAGAACCCTTAGGGTCATGTTTAGAATATGCGATGAAGATCCTTTAAAATCTGAATCAGTCAACTGTCACCAGATCATCCGGATCGACTCCCAGTTACACATTAATTCTCTTGTCAAGCTGTTTCGGTAGCACATTCCGAGGGTTTACCTGAAGGCATTCTTCACCTGCACCTCCTTCGAGTCATCGATCTGGGTGCCCCGTTGGGGCGGGAAGCCTAGAACAAGCGGTGGTCGCTGCTTGTGTGGCGGTGCGTTGCTATTGCTTGCGCTATTCGTACGCCAGTTCTTGGTCGCCGGAGTTTTGGTCGTCGTCGCTGCCGTGGACGATTGCTTCGTTGTCGACTGCGTCGTTGTGGTCAGCGTGGAAGATGGCTGCACCGTCGTTCCGTTGGTGCTTGCCGTGCTGGTGGAAGACTGCTGCTGTTCCTTCTCCGAGCTGCCAGAGGACGTGCCCTGTGCGGTTGTCGTGGGTGGTGAAGTGGCGGATGTAGCGGTAGTTCCATTTGTGACCGCACTGTTCGTGCTTCCACCGGTGGTTGAAGGTGTCGTAAGGGCGGTCGTGGTCGTTCGGAGGGTGGTGGTCTTCGGTAGTAACGATTCGACCACTCCGACTGGACCCTCGAGGGCTACCTCCGACTCTGGGCAGTTCAGTTCCTCCGGTTGGATGGAGTAGAATCCTCGATCCCGAAACCGATTCGGTGATCCACAGAATTGTGGATTACGTTCACGTGAGGTTACCTAAGTAAATGGGAGGGCAAAAAGGGTGTTTGTGAAACGAACCGATCCCTATCTACCTTCTCACCGAAGGGTCTTACCTGTAGATCTCCGTTTCTTATCCACTCAGCTACCCAGCGCAATTTGCAATCGCAATGGAGGAAGCGTCCACCAAGCGACAGTCCACGGAGAGTTCGATTGAGATGAGCCAAAGCCTTTTCCGGTACCGTCGGCAATGGGTTACCATCCAAAGCGAGCAGTGTAACCGCCGGATTACCACGGAACGCCGTCTCTGGGAGTGCCGTCAGCAGATTGAATCCTATATCGAGTACTCGTAACTCCCGAAGCGAGTGTATCGCTCCAACCGGGAACTCCGCCATGAGATTATTAAGCAGGCTCAGTGAGCTTAGCGTCTTTCTCACCCCCGAGAATGCCGTTTCGCCGAGACTTTGGATAAGATTCCGCTCCAGATTGAGCGCCGTCAGCGAATCAAGCCCATCGAACGACTTAACACCGGCCCCACCCGGGAGCTCGCGGATTCCATTCTGCGAGAGATCGAGAAACGCGAGCGTCTTAAGGCCACGCACCGCCTCCGGGACCCGCTTCTGCTTGGTACCCTTGAGGTTAAGGTTCTTCAGGCTCGCCTCGAGCCCCCGGAAAGCGAACGGCGCCAGTGTGACGTTATTATCCGACAGCTTGAGTGTCGATAGCTTTCGCAACCCGGCGAACGCATCGTTTGGGATGCTCGGGATTCGATTCTTCGACAGATCCAGCAGATTGAGAATGGTCAATATCTTGAGCGCCTTGATGGGGACCGCCTCCAGCAGGTTGTCCTGCAGGTTGAGGTTCTTCAGGACCGTCTCCTGCCCCTTGAAGGCGTCGTCGGCGATGCGTTTCATCTTGCAGCTACTCAACTGCACGTTGTGCAGCTTTAGGTTGACAAAGAGGCCACCCTCGAGCTGCTCGACGGTCGAATTGTTCACGTACAGCAGGTCCAGCGGTGTCGCTCGGGCGTACTTGTCTAAGGCTTCGACTAACACAGGAAAATCCACCTGGTGGAGAAGGAAGGAAACGCTAGCTTTATAGGCTGGCGCGCACGTTTGCCCTCCAGGCGATGGTACTCACTTGATCACATTGAACGGACAACTCCTGTCCGAGGTTGTAGGCACATAAGCATGAGTTCTGCAGGTCTGGTACCTCGCGCTGCCAGGGACACTGCGCCACGACGGTGTGTGTGGTGGCGAGCACTGCGACCAGCAGCAGGCCAGCCGCCGGAACTACGCTACTTCGACGCCACATTGTGCGCCGCACGGGATAAACAAACTTAACAAAAACACGAAACACAACGAACCGAAAAGTAACTTAAAACTTAACTGCGGGGTAGCCTTCCTTTACCGTGGCATACGCGCGATGTAAGACTCTCCTGAGTAGGACAACACTGGACACCGCACAAACTCACTCCTTGGTGGGGCGCTCCTTGACTCTCGGTCCTGCTAGGTCATCGAAGGGTTGCTGACCTTCTTCGCGACAGCGTGAAACACCCTATCCGGCAACTTCTGCTCGCGAACCAGCTCCGATCCGTCGTAGGACTGGCAGAGGATTAGCGAGCGTAAAGGGCCCCTACCGACCGAGGCGCCACCCGAACACCCGATCCTACACCGGTGGTTCCGATCTGCCTTCGGCCTCGGAAGGAAGGAAGGTAGTATAATTGGCTCTCCGTGTGTGTCGGTGGTCCTATTTCGCGCACTATTTCACCACCTAGTCTAGTCGATCGCAATCGCTATTTTCTCTTGATCAACTGGATCAACACACACACACATCCACGTATGAAATGAAAAAAAAACCGACGGTGTTCACTGAGGCACACTGAAAACACTGCGAAATACACACGTCGGTTGGCAAAGCGGAAACGATTTTCCTTTCGTTCTTATGCACCGTGCTGCAACTGCACCTGCAACTGTTACTCAGCCACTGGATCGTCTCGCCGCACCCCTTCGATGCCTCCAAGTGGACCGATCTGTAATTGGAGAAAACAGAAGAAAACATTCGTAAGAAAATGAAGCTCTAAAACGGACGGCCGTTCGAAAAATGGTTTGTTAAAATGTTTCCACCCCGAGAGGAGCTAACCAATCATCTTCCTTTTTATATTGTGCGTGATCTCCATGTACGATGTTTGTGTCTTTTTTTTTAATTTTTACCGCTCACAACTCACTCCGACCGGAACTTCCGGAACACGCTGCCGGTGTTTACGGCTTCTTCACGCCAGGATTGTTGCGAGCGAAGGCGCGGTTCGTGCCGCCATTGCTCAGTGGCTCGAGGTTTCTAGGTTACGAGAAGCACCAAAACTTCACTTGTGTCGTGGGTGTGTGCAGAGAGTTGGAAAACGGCAATGAAAGCGGCGTACTTTTTCCTCCCGCCCCGAAGATGGATGAGCGATGGGTAATTTAATTCGTCACTTTTTACGCCGCTTACTTTCGATTGTGAATGCAATAAATGGTTAATAATTCATGAGCCGGGGGCACGAGGTTTATGTGGGACACGCTGCTAAACGTTTCCGGATTGATGGGTTTTTGATGGTTACTTTGTCTGCAAGTGGCATCACGGGTGTATTATTTGGCGTAGAATCGGAAGGATCAGTTTGATTGTTGATTTATGTTTTAATTTTTCCGAAGACAGATAATCAAATGTAGAACATTTATTTAACGCTCTTATGTCAAAAAATATTTTACGCAATTGTTTTAAAGAATTGTATTTAATGTTTGCCCACTTTTTTTAAACAGTTTTCTTGCATTCACCTTCCCGGATGTCGCAAAAATTGAATCGGACAGAGATAAAAGACAGGAGATCAGTAATGAAAGAGTGTGTCAGCAACACCCGCATATTTCGCTCCCAGATTATGACTGTGCGTTGGCGATCCCGTTCTGGCCCACTTGAACAGATAGCGTGCTGGTCTCCTTCAGCAGCTCTCCCGGGAGAGCGCTGTGTGACATTGAGAGATCGCATGTTGTGTTCACTCGCAGCAGTGCTGAAGAACGAGAGCACTTCCTCAGTGCTCATAGCAAACGTTAAAACAGAATGCAGCCCTACTCTTACTCCTATCAAGGATTATCAAATTGGTACTCGGACATCGCGATTCTATTCACTGCAAAGCAAAACGAGTTGCGCCAGATCCTGCAGTAACAGGCAGTGGATTTCTACTCCTTCCTTAAGTACACTCCGACTCAACTAACTTAATGACAATTTTCATATAAAAGAATAAATCCTGTTTTCTCTGTTCATGTAATACGTAAAAGTATA
Source organism: Anopheles ziemanni (assembly GCF_943734765.1). Taxonomy (NCBI): domain Eukaryota; kingdom Metazoa; phylum Arthropoda; class Insecta; order Diptera; family Culicidae; genus Anopheles; species Anopheles ziemanni. The sequence continues at coordinate 25,272,914 of NC_080705.1, read as the reverse complement.
AAATAAATTAAATGAAAAAATAAATTTTCAAAACAACAGTTTTTCCTTAAACGTACTAAAAAATAAAAAATAATGTAAGTTAAATGACATATGTATTTATGTATCAGTTTTTTGTTTTTGTCATTATTCGCATAGCATCGTAGATGGCGATCGAACTGAGAGCAATCTCGATGCAATGCGAATAATGATCAAAACGAAAAACTGATACATAAATACATATGTCATTTAACTTACATTATTTTTTATTTTTTAGTACGTTTAAGGAAAAACTGTTGTTTTGAAAATTTATTTTTTCATTTAATTTATTTAGAACAGAACACAACAAGACTTCCTTCCAAGTAAGAAACGGTTTCCAACCCTCCGAGAATTGGCTTTCTTACCCGTGGAATTGTTTTTCGTCTTCTTTCCAGCTCGACTACGATAAACTATCCACGAGGAGCTGAAGTCAAGTTTCTTTTTTCCGGGGGTTGTTTTTTTTTTTTTGATCGACGCTCCGGAGTGGAGGAGTTCCTCATCAATTTTCCTGACAAGTTTACAAAGCACTTACACTAATGGGTTTGATGCTTCAAAACGACCGGCAAACTGCCCTTCTAATCGGAGTTTCACGGGCGGTTTGTGTGTTCGCACCCACCGACTTTCGAATTGGGTTTTTATTTCTTTCCAAAATCGGCGAAAGAACCAAACCGCGACGCTGCTGCAGCAAGTCATTCTAGAAGAAAGTTGCTGGTGGGAACCCAGTCGCAATCGGAAGATGTTTCCGTCGGTAGTAAATTCAGACCCTTTTGCAGTAATGTGAAATCTATGATGTACTAGACGCGTTGGGGTTCAATTTAATGTATTTTTAAATAATCATTGCACAACCATTTGAAGAAGAATTTTTACTATACATCAACGCTATTCTATCTTTTTGTCAAATTTGTATCTAGTTTCATTATTTCTCATTCGGCTCATTTCTTTGTACACCCTTACGCTCTTCATTGTAGGGTTGCACTTTTCTTATCTCGTACGATAGAAATGAGGTATAAATAAAGACGAATTGCTCGACCACCAAACCGACACCACTGCAGACCGCCGGATGGATGGATTGCGAAAAGAGCCCGCCAAAGGGTGACGAGAAAATGAAACTAGATGACATGATGGAAGGTTTTTCCGCTCTCCCACTAAATGGGACGGGACAGCGGACAAGATAACTGGCCAGTCATTTTTGTGTGCCGAAGCAGAAAGAAACACATCCTTCGCGCGGTGGGGGAGGGAAAAGAAATTCGTTAACATTTAGCGCATTTCTCGGCAAAAAATAAAAGGGAACCGGGAAAACAAGGCGAGCTGGTGGGAGCGTTCAGAATGATGGCCATCATCTCGGGTTGGAAAGCTATTTGATGGTTGATTTTGATAGTGACGACACGATGATACTGAAGTGATAAAGTGGCGCTGATGCAACGTGATGCCGATGGTTTACTGTGGCCACACTGCAGCCCAACGCGCTGTTTGGCTTTCGGTGCTGGTATAGTGTTCCGCTGGAACAGTGATGCTTTTTCGCCTCCCCACTTTATTTCCATTTTTATTTTCATTTTTCTGTTTTTGTTTGGCACACGAAGATTGATTACAGTTTGTCCGATTTTTCAGCATCCCATTTTCTTCATTCTATCACACTTTTCTGGGTTGCTTTCGGATTTCTTGCGAGCTGCAGTGTTCATCTGCAGTGTTCATCGCGGACTGACCGCGCGAGACGCATTAGAAGAGCGATCGGAAATGAAATAGATTGGAAAATGGGGCACGGACCCACGAACGGAAATGAATTGAAAGTAAAAACACTCCAGCAGGAAGCCCTAAACGTTTATTATTCATATCGAGATAAGAAACACAGAAGAAACACAATCCGACGGTTCTCGTTTTTTTAATGGTTTTCAAAATCGAATTATGAAATTTAATTTACATATCTGTATTGATATCGTTTTTCATATTTTTTTCTCAATGCGAGAACATTTGTTCAATTCGAGTTTGAATTATGAAACGAATCCCATTTTTCGGTTTTGTAGATAAAAGCTAATCATTTATTTCGATTGGCAAATTTTGGTTTATAAATGTATTGAAAACTTTTACATACCGAACATTTTTTTGGCACTTATGCTGGAATTACCATTTTGCATTAATACTTGCATCAGTTTATTGTTTGTTGTTGGTCAACCTATGATCCTCAGTTAAAGGACACGATTTTTATCTTAAATCAACAAAATTATCCACTTCTGTTAATGTGGTAACATCGAGTGTTAATGGTATTACGGTTCAAATTAATCTATCATTAGCTACCCGAACCTTTTCGAAACCCGGTCCTCCCCTGAAACTGGTGGCGCAATGTAACTACTCAATTAAATCTGATTAACCAGATAACGGAAATGCAGATGTCGGTTGGTGGACTGAGGGGAAAGAGAGGGGGACACGGAATATCTGGAAATATTCCAACGCGCCAGCAATTACGCAAATTTAAACATGTGTATTTGCACACACAACCCCAGTTGGTTGGGGTTGGCCCAGATTCGACGCCGGCCTTCACTGACTGATGTTGGCCAATGTTGGCGCTTGAGGGTAGGGTAAAGCGAGTGTGCACGATGCGTGGGTGGTTTGTGGGTGGGTTGGGTGATGATTTTTGCTCACGCACGGAACACTTTCAATGCTCCCCGTAACTGCTGTAAACTGTTTTATTTTCACGTTCAAGTTCACACCATCGTTTCTTTCTCGCTGGCAGCTGGTTCCATTCATCATCAAAGGCAATTGTTGCTACCGAAGCATGCAACCATGGTCCCCCTTTCCCCACTCGACCACGTTCGACCTATTGGCGCACCCCAGACACGAAGGGGAAGCCGGTCTGTTTGGCTCGGGAAGTCGAGCATGCATGTAAACAAACGGCTTAAACCAGAAACGGGGGGTTTATTTGTGTGGCCAAACCCACCCGACCGGGTTTGTGGGCGGCTTGCAAGTGGTTATGACCCGGACTAGTACCAGTATTGGCAGTAGTAGAAGTGGTTGGTTCGGTTTGGTCTGGTGGTAAATCCTGCTCCGAAACTCATCGATACGGCACGGTGGGGCATGGTGGCCACTTGCGCCGTCCAGAACGGGAGGCCTTTTTCCCGTCAATTTCTTTCCGTCCCGCAAGGGCTTGGAAAAGGTCCCGCACTTCCCACTAAACCGGTACCCTGTCTCCGGTTCCGGGGCTTTACGCGACCGCATAAATATTCAATTCAATTTTCATGATTAAGGTCATAAAGAGCGAGACGCGCCCGTGCGTGGGTGAATGGGATGGTCCGGGGCAGTGTTTGCGGATGATTTATGCGATGTAAAACGCCATCCTGTGTGCACGGGTGTACGGAACCGACTCTGGTGGGCTGGCTGCGTTTATGCAATTACGGAAAATCTGACGCGGGAACATCGTCTTCCGGCGCTTCCGATAAATTATCCGCCCGATGGAAGTGCGTTTGAAGAGGCAAATCAGTAAAAATCATAAGGAAATAAATTAGAACATAGGGCATAGAAATCATCAAATTTTCGTAGCTTAAAGTGAAACAAACACTGAAAAAAGTATAAGATTTGCACACAGATAACATCAAATCGACATCTACTTTAACAAGATGAACATTGTTGTTTGCAAAATCGATCGAAGTAAGAGATTTGGTATGGAAAACGGCTTACAATTATTAATTTTTACAACTAGAGTTGTATGCAGTTTCCCTCCATCATATTGCCTCGTGTAATGTAGTTATTAACACGTTGACTAACAAGCATTTTTAGCATACGTTTTTGTTACACTCATTTTTGATAAAAATGGATTTTAAACTAGCGCGAGCAAACACCACACGGCAGGTGTGGGATTGAATCTAGAATCTGGCTCCAACCCTCTGGTATTACGAACGGCTGACCAACCAGATCTATAAAATACCGTCTTTCGGTCACCGAAACTCTCTACGGAGAGAGGCCTTGTCCCGCTAGGGGATGTTGTGCCACATAAAAATACACACCAAATTCTCATGCCTTTCCCTTGGAGTGACAGTATTCTTTCATGAGCTTCACCCACTTAGTAAGAGATAACAGATGTCGATTTGGTTTTTATCATTTTTAATTGCATTTTGGTGATTAAACTACCTCACGCAGCATCATTTTTGTAAACGCCATTGAGCGCCGATCATTTTTCAAATGGTGCCAATGGAGTGATTTCCATGAATGTGTTATGTTTCTATATGGGCCATTGAGATTAGAACGGCTGCAGTCCTTGTACCACCAGGCACCATGAGTTGCATTGGCACATTGGTAAGAAGAAGTATTGTCATTGTCCCTATCCTTAGTGGTGAATTTCATGCCATTGTGAATCGCCAATGAATCTCCAGCCGTTCCACTATAATTTCCAAACTTCAGTTTAAATCCTTCCGCTTCACTTTCAATCGAGAAATCGTTGTATCTTGCGTAACCATAATTTCCCTCGTAGTCCTTGACTTCCACCAACAGTTCATGTCTTCTAGTTGACGTCAACTTGTGTAGATATTTCAATCCCAACCAGAATTCACCGGTGGGATCTCCAAAACCGTCACGATATTCACTCCAATTACGGAAGAAGTCAACTGCTCCATTGAACCGATGCTGGAATGTAATCCACCCTCCGCCGATAGCTACCTGTTCACAGTAAACCTTCACAAACTGACCGGGCGCTAGCTGAATGTCGTATGTTCCTGACACTTTAGGTGCTGACCGGCATGAACTATAAGCAGTAACTTGCACCATTTTCGATTGATTTCTGATAAACTCACTCTGAAGATCGGTTATCTTGTTGGGTTCATTTTGCAAGTGTTGAATGGCGGCTTGCAGTGTATGCTGATAAGAACTATTCATCTTCGCTACCAATTTGTTCTCCAGTTCTTCGAGTCGAGTTCTCGAATCGGCATCTGTGCTCTTCACAATCCGGGCCACCTCCTGCAAAGAAACTTCCTTTGCCTTTGTTGATTTGTCCAATTCCTTCACAGTGCGATCTGTTTCCTGCAAACATCGATGCCACGCTTTGAGATGTTGCCCGAAATACATTATTTTCACATATGTCTTCCAGCCACATACCTTCGTTCCTAATTGAACCTCTTTCAATGTGCTGTCCATTGCCTTAAAGATGGTTTCAAATTCCAACAGTTTTTTATGAAGGTTGTCGTCTCTCTCTTTAAACGTGCGTTCAATTTCCTGCAAAGATAAATAATAAGCTTCATGCACAGATTCAACAACATTTCTCTTTTGATTCACCTTCAATGCACGTTCCAAATTATCAAGTCTATCCCGTTGTTGACCCTCGTTGTTCTGACAGCTTTGATCTTTAATTCTCAAATTTTGTTCGATATCCTGCAGCTTGTCCTGCAGGACCTCAAGTTTGATTAGGATAAATTCCATACCGAAGCTATTTGAAGCAGAGGTAAAGTGAACTGAACACAGTACACCAACCAATAGCAAAATCACACGCGCACGAAATTTCATCACTAGAAGATCGCGAAACAGGAACAACTCTACAGATGGACTGACTTTATTTTCTGACGATCATGTGTGGAGTTGGCCGATGTTTTCATAAGGCATTGGAACGTTCGGGAGCGCGCAAAATAACATGATAAGATGATCGTGGTTGTTGTGAGCAATCGAGCTAACCCTTGAAGGGTAGGTGTTGTTTTAACACAACCTTACATACCAATGCTTTTAATGCGAACAGTTCCAACGGTTGTAGACATATGGATTGAATACATTTGTTGGTTTATAAGCAAATAAAAACAGAAATTGATTACAACTATAACTAAACAAAATCTCACATCATACATTATCATCATTAAAACAAAAGCAAATTCCGATTGCAGGGGTTTCAACATTCTGAAGAATTTATAACACATAACATAATGTGTACTAAATACAATAACAATACATGAAGGAATCTATCACACAAAAAAGTTTTGTTGTCAAAACTATTAGACACCACTTCAGTTCATATAGGCAGACTGTAAAAACATCGTTAGAGCGGTTTATGGGTTAACATAAGTCACCATTTGGGGTTTTCCTCCATTTGATTGTGGTTGAACATTTTGCTACGATGTTCGAATAAACACACCAGTATTGGTTATCAGTCAACTATAGCTCCCAATCCTTGAGAACTCCTTATCTAGCTTCATTCCGCCCGGCTTGCCGATCTACATATGACTATGAACAACAAAAGAATAAGATTTGTTGTGCAGTTTCTTACGATTACGAGTCATTTGTATTTGTAATTGTGTAATATTATGTTGCAGTTATGCTCTAAAAATTATAACTGATACGACACTACGCCAACCGAACCGATTACTAGGAATGTAATCATAAGTGTTGGGTAGGGTTTTCTTGTTTTGTATCTCTGGGGGTGCCCACGACGCAGCAGTAGCGCGAGGAAATACCACTAACTTCCAAACGAATTATTTTCTTTATCTACTACATATTTTAGCTTTTTTTTATGTATGGAGTTTTGAGTACACTAAAAACTCGACCAACACTGAATCGTCGGTTCTGAAACTTTCCACACATATAGTTTCAGCACTGCAGATGTTGTTGAAGATTCGTTTGATCACTTTTTTGTGAAAAAATCATCTAAATTTTACAATTGAAACTCAGTTTCACTAACACAAACAAAACAAACATGTACGCATTCTACACTGCTTCACATAAAAACAAAACATTGCAAAAATGCACAAAATATGTATTTTTGTTGCACAAAACAAACATTATCCACAGTTTTCAGTAGTTTTTTTTAAAGAACTATAATTAATCGTAGGAATTTACGGGCTTTCATTATTATTATTCTAATTTATGGCTCATACACGGTACTAATGAAAATAAACATCAGCCCACGTATGCATGGCTGATAACTACTGTAATGAAAGTGACAGTACCAGATGTCAAGGTACATTCATCAAAAAAGGTTTTTACAACACGTGGAAATTGATGAAATATCAATTTTAAATATAACGTTATAGAAACTATCATATTATAATAAAACTTTCGAGTGCAGGGTAAAAACTATAATTCTTTTCTCAAATTCTTCTTCGCCGAGCAACGCCGGGGCGACAAGCTAGTAATTACTATAACTTGCTTGTAGGTTTTTTTTAGTTATTAAAAATGATAGCCATGGCAGTCGGCGTGTCATAAATTATACTTTTAAATGGAACGATCATACTAATAGTGTTCGGTTGTTTTCCTGTTGATTGAAAACAAGATACGCTGCGAATTAAAATTTATACATTGCCAGTGATCCTTACGGATTCATACGTCAAAAACACCACTTAATCTCCGTTCCGCCACGTCACGCTAGTCAGATGCTACGACGAAGGAAGGTTTGGAAGGAAAACAAAAACTTCTTCCCACCATAAGAGCTTTATTTTTGTTCCATTTTAGAACCGAATCTAATGAAACGATTTGAAAAGATTTTAAAACGATAGTCGCGTGTATTTGTCTGTATTGATTTTGTTCTGAGTTTAGGTCTTTTTTTTTTCTTTTCAAATCTATCGCCCCCAACGCAAACCCACTCGGTAAGAACGTTGATAGATTCCTCCCGGATCGGGTAAACGAATCGAACGTTTTTCGTTTGAGTTCGTTTGAAATTGAATCATGCCGTACGTGCGCCGACTTTCGAGGCCCGTAAATTGTGGCCGCCCCGCTTGGGAGCAGAGAAAAGGGCTCTTTCTATTTCCCGTCGTTTGGGTGAAGATTGCTGATGGAAATCAAATTATACGTTCTTCGATCTAATGCTTGTACGATTTTGTTTTTATTTTATTTTTTTCATTCGGCGCTTCCTCTCGACTGTAAGTAAAGTATGTTCGGTTCAATAGGACGGCAAGTGTCCGCCTGGTGGTGGTAAAGCTGCTTATTTGGCCTTGGCAGTGCATTTATCGGTGTCGTTGGGTGCACTTAACAAACCGGTTTTGATTTTATTTTCTTGGCACACGGAATGGGAGAGCAGGTTTGTTGCTGCCGTGGGAGCTTTGATCTGTTACGGTTCAATCTGTTCCCGGGGCTATATTTAAACTAGAGCGGTGTTATGCCCCACACGCACAAATCGATGTTGGATTGCTTGTTTATTTTTTCTCTGTTGAAGAGCAACTCCATTTAAAGTATGAGGAGATTTTTTCTTTCTAGCTATCGTTTTCTAGTGAATCGAAGTTTTTTTTTCCATTTTTTAAATCTATTTACGCATATTTTGTGACTTTATGGATCATTAAAAAGTTCTACTAACCAACTTACTCTTGTGATTTCACATTATCTTTCGTAGTGAGTTACATTGTAACGTTCGTGAGGAAGGTTTTTGCGGTTTTCGGGAAACCGTTCCCAACCCCTCGATCACCATTCCGACAATGTAATGCATGATTGTAATAACATTTTCATTACCCAGCTTGATGTGTTTGACAAGTCAATTCCTAGCGATCACTCAGACACTTTTCGTGGGACAGGGGCGGATCTTTTTGGGGGTGGCACAGCAGAAGCTTCTCCTATGTTACGACGTCCTTCCAACATCCTCGAGCTCTATTGCTGCGCACTTCACAAGGAGTTACTATCCGGTTGCTCCTCGGAGCCATAAATCATTTTGACACTTACTTCAGGCAACGGCAGAACCGAAAACCGAAAAGAGTTTCCATCTCAAGGCGCACACGACGATGCACTGCAGAATGTTGTCCAACCACCGGCTCAAGAACGGGCGGTTGTTTCCCTTTAGGGGTGACAGTGGAAATCGGAAATCATGCCATGGAAAAGTGACAATCGAAGGCGGACGAATGCCTGGTGTCTATATACGCTGTGGAAGTAAGTGCCGGTTTCGTCGAAGGAGGATGGGGGAAAAAATGGAAAACCGAGTGCCTTGGGTGACTTTGCTATTTTGTGCATCTTTTCCTTGCAGTGATCGATCTTTGCTCGTTTGCATTCGCTTGGGCTCGGGTCCAGGTTCAGAAGAGTTTGTCTTCGTCATTGCGAAACCATTGCAAAACATCAGGAAACCAATTACTGCAATCGTACCCCCGGGTCGGGGATGGTTTGCTGCCTGTGCGAGGGCGATGTTCGATGTGACGTGCTACACTTCAACGTCTTGAGAACGAGTTTCAGGTCCCTTCGCGCCGGGATTACCTTGCCCTTGGCCGGCCAGGAAGGTTCTGGGCAGGATATTAAACGCTAACCGAATAAATCATCCCGGTAACATCTTTTTCCCCTTTTTTTTCGACTCCGTTCGATTTGCTTCGCCTTCGTCTCCGTCTTGCAACGCCAGTCAGTCGATCTGTCTTCGCTGCCGTCGAGCCGATAGTATGCTAAGTGTGTTCAGTAACATCCATCCCGGCGTAAGAACCTCTCCCGGTGTGGTAGCCTCGAATGCGGTTGAAGTGTTATAAATCCGCGCGAGAGACTCGCCATCGTCTTCTCGGCGTACGGAGCCAGTCGATCCTCCGACCGCGGGATGTTTTTTCCCGTAAATTGTCCTTTACCCTATTTGTACGCTTTTTTTATTTGTATGTACACCCGCCCCGTGGATTCCGCGCGAAGGATCGGTTCGGTTCGGCCGGTGAAGCGATTTAAACAAGCTGTAATTGGAATTTGATTACCCGCGCGCTTGCAATCGGAATCGTGCATGAATGCATTTTGATTGCAGACGAGCCGGGAACGTTCGCTACAATATCGTAAACTCTTCTCGACGGAAGGAATAAATCAGCCGAGAGGAAGCGGGAAAGATTGGCGTTCTGAAGGCACGGGAAGTAAATGATGGGAAAAGCTGATAGAGCCGCGAGAGTGGTTCCTCCGGATTGACATTTTTCCTTCCCTAGTGGGTGCATTAATCGAAGCGACAGTGATCGATGTGAAGCTGTGGCCTAAATAATTACTTAGTTATCAGAGGCAGAAAGATTGTTCGTTGGGAAATATAAATGGTCTTGTGTGTTTTATATATCCGTGCATTTTATTTCAAAAAACGTTTGCTTCATAGGTGAATGGCTCTTTTACTTATTTTTAGGTCCAGTTGTATGTCAAATAACTAGTTTAAAATGATCAGTTATCGATCAATTCTTATAGAAAGTAAGATTATCTTGATTGGTTTTCACTTTAATTTAAGATCTGTAACTGAACGACGATTTTTAAAGATTAATTGGTAACCAAAATGTTCTTCAAAACGAAATCTCTATGGAAATAAATTTAAACATCATTCAGGATCAAAAAGTTTCTGGAGCTGTAGAAAATCAATGGGCTGGTATTTTGTGAACAAACCTAAACTTGTTTCTCCCACATTCTAATGAATATTATCCTTTTAAGGCTTCAATAATACGTTACTATTTCTGGAAAAGTTTTTTTTTTAACAAGTTTAGCTTAGTTTAAAACGCCTAATATATAAATATATTTTTTCATTGATAAAATAGTCACTGAAATGAAACGAATCTATAAAAATATCTCATATTTCTGGGGAGGAACAACAAACGTATGTATCAAATTATCGCATTCTATAAACAAAAATGCAGTTTTTGTTCGATTGAACGATTAAACATCAATTCAGAACCAGTACTTTAGATTTGAAAGCAGTACAGCAGATTTATTATTTAAAGTACTTAAACCTGTTAGAATTCTTATTTTTCTTTTCAACGAGTTGTTTCTGTGAGTTCATTCTCTTACTTTTCCGAAATTCTAAAATTACTTTTCTATTTTCTCTGCTTTCATTTGCATTATTGAAAGTCTGTTTATTCTTTCCAACAGTGCTGTTCACCGTACATAAATCGTACCGTAATGGACCCATGCATGCTGCAGTAGCAACGATTATGCAACGAGAAGATGCAAATGCACCCACCCACGGGTCCAATCGGAGACCTGTTGGTAGAATTAAACCATCGAGAGAGGAAAAGGAGAGCTTCTCGCGCGCGCTCGCCGGGGTTCATAAACCATACCTCAAAAAAGCAGGTCCCGTGCCCTCGATGCGGGCAGCAATTTTACACCTGAGTAGCTCCCGTTGTTGTCCAAGATTTAGGAGCAACACGGGGCAAAGTTCCGTCCGGTTGTTTACTGCACCGGGGCAGGTGTGTGCGCTGGAGTTCCCGAAAACGGTTGACGCCCTAACCTTCCTCCCCCCTGGCCCAGTCGACCGTGGTGGCTGAGCCCGGAGGCTGAGAAACCGATGCATACGAGAACCCTGACCCGGCTTAATGTTTCATTCTGTGCACAATGCACCGAGCTGCAGCAAATTGCAGCCGAGCCGGAGGCGGTGTGTGGGGTTTGGAGCGCAAGCCTCCAGCAAACGAGGCCAGTCGAACCAGTTTCTGGTGCATTCCTTTACTGGCTCCTTCTTTTATCTCGCCTCACGGTGCATTGTCTTTCCCCCTCGTTCGGTGGAATGTGCATATGCATTAGCAGCAGGAAAAGCGAACGCGAAAACGAAGCAGAAACCTGCTTGCACGTTGTGGACCGTGGACTGTGGACTCGATGACTTATTTCGCTGCACCAGGTAAAGGTCTTTAACCATCGGGGCACCTTTCCGGGGAGGTTCCGCGTGAGGCGCCAAACCGGGGCGTTGTTTTGTTGGGGCCATTTCGTGTAAAGGCTATGACTCTTACTTTTGCGCGATTTTAGCCACTCTTGAAAGAGATACTTTCGTCCCTTCTTCGTGCCAGTGTGAAAAGAAATATGGTTATCGGCACCAGCGACGACCTGCTCAATCCTGGTAGCACTTCGCGGACGTTCGATGCATTCCAATGTGTGTTGGTAGCGTTTTTCCCCCATCTGTATGAGCATTAGCCCGGCTGGTTATGAATGACCGACCGGTACCTTCTCGCTCCGGTTCGGTTCAGTTCGATAGTGCACATTCCGTTTGATGTTCTTTTTCCATTTTCCCGCCCTCTCAAACGGAACCGGTTTGGGTAAGTTGAGGCCGAATGGGGGAAGTGTATTTGCAATTCGGTTGATTGCAATTTCTTCCGCGCACGAGAACACGGTAAACACACCACACCAAGGCGGCTGAAAACATTCTTCTGCTGAAGGCTTGGACTCCACGCCGTCCAATAATGTGGGTAATTAGATTTCAGCCAAGCATTTCCCTCCGCCGTTCGGTAATCGAAATCGTATCGCCAGGGCGAAAGGTTTCGCATGTGTGTGTCCTTTTCGGGGCGATTGAATCAATGAAAAGCGAACGAAAGAAAAGCGTTGCATTTCCCGCCTTTGCCGCGAAGTGCGGAAAGCTTAACGCGTAGCAAGGATACATTTTTTCGTAAAGAGGAGAACTTGTGGAAAGCTGGCCAACAGGAGGTGCTCTGGTTGAAACGGTTTCGGTTTTTCCCACCCCAAGAGTAGTTCATGTGGACGGAAAGTTTCCTGTTTTCGATTTCGATTCCCTCCGGGCGGGGTGGGAATACCCATTTATTCTTTCCCATTTGGCTGAAGATTTGTAGAAATGGTGTGCCCCGGACGGGTGATATAAAGTAGTTTATTAAATGCCGCGCGTAAGCCCCGGATCGGGCGAGTTTTTCGGGACATCTCAACCATTCACCCCTCACCCCTCGCTTCCTAGACAGGGAGGAGCGGGGAGGAACAACGGCAAGTATAATTCCCGACTGTCGTTATTTAGTAATGGCCATAAATATATCGCTCTCCGATGGCAAAACGAGTTGCTCGAACTCCGGACCTCCGGACTTGGAAGCTCGGTTCCGGTCGATGTATATCCACACCAAAACCCGTCGAGGGAGGAAAAGTTTCTAACCCCCACTTTCGATCGGGTGGACACATGGGTGTACACTTTTCACGGTGAGAGTCCGGCGAGATAGAGTCATAAAATAATGTGCTCACCCCGGGTGCACTACTCGGCCCAAAAGGTGGACGGTTTTCGTTTAGCACCACCATGGGGGGATTTTTTTTTCGTGTGGAATTGATGGACTAGAACCTACTTCCTTCCCAGGGGGAAGCTGTATCGATGTTGCTGCAGTGGTTAAAAATAAACTCCACCCGCCCGCCTGGAGACTCTCGGCATCCGGAATGTAAATTATTGCAAGCTCTAATAATTGCTAACTTAATGGGTCCAGTTGTTCGGGATCAATGAGTATAATTTATTACCGAGAAAGCATTGGGAAGAGTGTCTTTTACTAGGAATTTCTGAAAGCATTCCACCGAATGAATTCTATCCTGCCAAAAGCTTGCGATGGCAAGAATATCGACGTTCAAAACGAAACCTTACAGAAATGATTGTTAATGTAATATTTACTGCATGTTGAATGGGCTTTAAAGCATCTCATATGCGCCCGATACGGAAGCGGATCGTAAAAAGGCATTATTTGAATAATTAATCATCGCCCCGCTTGAAACTACAAACTCCCCACGCAAACCCCCCTCCCCCCACACCAGATTTGCCCACCGAAAAACCCTTGTTCCGTTGTCGCATAATTCCCCAAACGACGAAAGATGAACATTTCGTGCCGCCACTGACCGCCACACACACGCCTTCCCTCTTTTTATAAACCCATTGAATTATGATAAATCTTTTGTGTGCCATCCGCGGGAACGATCCACCGTGGCCGGGAGATGATGGTTTGGCATTTTTATGACTCTCCGAAGCACAATTACTCGCGTCAGCGTGTAACGGAAGCACGGGAAGAACGAACAGAAAAAAACTCCCATTTCATGTACAAAAGCAAGAACCTCAAAATGGAGCTGCGAACAATGTGTCCCCATCGCGAGGACGACTCCTTTTGTTTCTAACCAAGACACGACACTCGGCAACCGCCGAACACGGGGTGGGTGCAATAAAAACCGCAACCGACGTGCAAGGGCATCGATGCTGCCGAAACTATTATCCGGTTTAGCATAATTTTCAACAATGTATTGAAATTCCATTCCAACGTCGTGTTCCGGTGGGAAGTGCCGCTTGGGAGCGGGGAATTGGAGTTTAATTTTTTCCCATTTTCACCTGCTTCAATTTTCTTGTAACGTTCCTCTCCCGCAAACGTGTGACTATATTTTGAATTTCTTATTTTTCCACCCTTCTATTTTCAGGTAAGTGCAGCTGTGTTCGGGGTCCTGGTGCCCGGAGACGGGCTTCCTCTCGATGCCTGAAGGCGACCGGGTTCCAATTTTTCAATGCATTCCTTATGAGGTTTGTGCCGGAAGCGCCAGCATAAAGTAGTGCGCGCCGTACACACACACACACATGCCTGGTGGCGTCGTGCCAAACACGGGGCGGGCAGATACTTCGGTTACGCGATTCCGCCGGAAGCGCGACAGTACGCTTCCAACCAACCACGGGGGTGCCGGCGTCGTCAATGCTTACAGCAGCCACGGAAGGACAGGCCACCGGCACCAGCAAACCCACTCTAAGTGCACACGAGACACTCGCTGGTATAACTTATTCATTGTGCAGCGACTGACGACACAAACGCGAGGCAGTTTTGGGCACCTCCCTGAAGGACTATGACGTTGGATAAATAAAACGAAGCACGAGCAAAAGGAAAGGATTGGAAAGGAAAAAGAGCCACATGCAGAGTCAGCCCGATCCTGGCCCGGGAAAATCGTTGCGTTGATCGAATCGAGCCGTGTTGCGAGCTTAAAGGGATAAGTTTTGCAGCAAACCGTGCGTGTGGATTGTAACCGATGCCGTTTGAAAGCTCATCAAAGGTTCAGCAGGATAAAAGGACACATCCATCGATGCACGTCTTCAAAGGATCCGCGCATGGCGCATTCCCAGCGAACGCTTTTGAACCGGCTGCTGGTGCCAGGTGAAAATGTGCACGTGGGCCGAAGTGGGTCCGACACCAACTGCACTTGACATGTGAGCGAGTGTGCCACCCATCAATCAAACGGCACATTTCTCAATCACAATCACGAAACCAATTATTAATCACTTTCGCCAACACAACAATCATCGGCGACGGCACGTCAACGGCGACGGCTGGGACGACAACTGGGATCTTCTTGCATGCGGCCCGTCGACCTGTCAGCCTGTTAATCAACGGTGTATGTGTGGGGAGTGCATGGTGTACCCTGGTGCAGCAGCGAAGGGCATTATGCACAGGTGCTTCAGGTCGACGGGAGACGTACAACATCGTTTCGGTAGAGGGGAAGAGCCCGATGTTGTTTGATTCACAGGGACAACCGAGGTTTGCATCTCATGAGAACAGTATGCACATACACGCCTGTCATGTCAAGGTGGACTTATTTCCGTCCTAGCTGTCCTTTTGGCGATTGTTTTCCTTTTTTTTTTAACGCCCTTCATCATCTTTTGTACGAGAGAGTGTTTGTCATCGGAACGGAGGTATGATTATGGTTTTATTTTTCACCCGGGCCATGTCCCATTTGGAGAGGACGAAAAAATGTACCGTTCTTGCCGGAAGGTGGTGACATCCTTACAGCACCGAAAAGGAAGTGAAGAGAATGATGAACATGTCATGTGCTTCTTCATACCATCAGCCATTTTGAGGGTCTGTCATAGGATGCGCTTTTGCAGGATACAAGTTTGTGGTGGTGCCATACTTGCCATAGCAAAATCTAAGAATTGATACATACATCCTTTCTAGTTCTAAATTGCAAAACGACTAATGCCTTTGTGGTCTTGTTACCGCTTCTGATTGTTGAGCTAATGTAATGGATTTTCCCTTTGATCTTATATTTAAACATTTTTTTTGACCAGCCTCACATTACTCTGGCCTCTAATGGAGCCGTTTGATTCTTTATCAAACACAGATAGCGGTAATCAATTTGCCTCAGGGAAGTTACTTCCGAACTCCAAGCTTTCAATACCGTTACCGATGCGATGTACAAAAGACACACAATCGGAATGCCATGTAAGGACCGGGAATGACTTTGCTAGATTCAATTACCATTAGCCGGTGCCTTGTCGGACCATTGTCGATCCTTTGCAGCGGCAGTCACGGCCACGGCAGGATACAGGTGTTGCGAAACAAGCAATCATCATGTACAATTTTATTTTTCTCTCCACGCCATTTTCATCCTCCCTTTTTCCGTCGTCAACCAATCGTACCGGTTACGTAAACGGGAGATGAAGACGTTGTTTACTGCTCATCGCTTTTGGTGGCGCTATTCACGGGCGTCATTAATATTTGCCTCGTGTAATGCAATAGTAATGACGTGTAACGGCCCTGCCTTGTCCGCATGGTGCACTTTCACGTTTCCCGGACGGGCTGGTAGCCCGTGGAGAACGAGATCAGCATTTGCTGCTTTTTGTTATGTAAGACGCGAGAACAATTTTATCCCGTTCGTTCTCCGTTGCTTCCGTCTGCACTTTCCACGGCTTCGACCATAGTTTGCTGGATCGTTCGGTAAAATCTGTCCACCCAAACACCGGCGAACGCTGTTGTGCCAGCCAGGACGCTTTGCCAGGAAGTGGTGGGATTCGCTTCCGATCGGAAATTGCTCCCGGCGTTACGGGAACACGATGCTATCACTTTGCTCCGCCGGCAGCAAACATCGAACGTTCAATTCGTATCAGAGAGAATGGCTAGTGCAAAGTTGCTGGCGGTTCCCGCCCCCGCTATGGTTTGAAGGTGGTATGGTAGGGAAAACTTTAAATTCCCCACAAGGTGACTTTTCACGTATTGAAGGTGTTTTAGGTGTAGCTTTCAGTGTTTAGCGCAGAGGTGTCATCCGTCATGATGATGGGATTCGTGAAGCAGACGAGTATTCCATGAAGCTTTCCCGCGGTGTATGGAACGCTGAACATCCGTATGATTGAAACGTGCCGGAAAACATGCTGGTGAAACCTTTTTTCCATCCTTCGTACCTTTTGGACTTTGGGGTGCTGTGTTGAATTTTTCCTATTTTTCATTCGTGAGATGTGGAATATAAATTGATGCGTTTTTCGTCCTATATTGTCGAAGGAACGAAAGATGGAATTATTACTGTAATTTGTGCTAAGTGTATCGTGTATACGTGACCGTGTCTATATATACTCGGTTGGAAACACATTGCATCTTAAATACCTCACATTACACAGTTATTTTTAAAGTTTGTTTTTCTCTATATTTTTGTTCTAAAGTCTTTGGTACTGAACCAGTTTTCTAGACTCGCATCCCATGAGATCTGAATTTTGAATATTAGTTGTGAGCTGTTAGCTTTTCATCCATCTTGATAGAAAATGCAATTTTGTTAACAGAAATGTGAAATCAAATGAAAGGCTTGCTCCGGTAAACATATTCCTTCCTGCCCCACGACAAAAGCGACCTTGTCTAACGAAACAAGATATAAACATTTTCATAAAGCTCATTCTATGCACTCGTGCTGTAGCGTAATTGAGCCCATCAATAGAATCATCCTGCCCCGTTGCACAAAGCGAGCCGGTATGTGGAAAGGCTCCGGCGAAACCCGTCTGGCGTGCAACCAAATAAGATTCCTTTTTCTTCATATTACGATCATTTTTCTCATATGCTGCTGTTGTGTGCAAGCTTGTGGAATTTCCCGCATTCTTCCTGGTCACAAGTTACACAGTATTCTATTCATCCTGGCACGCTGATTAGATGCCTTCCAGACGGAGAGATTCATGAAATTCATGACGATCATCACACACAGTGGGACACATAGCGGGATTTTTCTCATTCTCCTTCCCTCTTTGCTGGTTTGCCCGGAGGGTTGAGAAGGAATTTCCCCGCTGTGGCGAACAGCATTCCTCAGATGCTTGTTCTTTGCCCACCCTCCGTTGTGTACGTGTACTGGCCGTGGCCAGTGGGCCGACTGTTGATGCACTCAGCGCTGCAGCATACAGTCGAAAGTTAGCCTCCTCGTTTGCGGACGGATGCAAAACCTGGAGCCGTCTGTCCGTCGGTCGCCGGCATTCGGTGCAGAACAAAGGGCGCATGAAATGAGGGGAAAGCGACCGCGGCAAAAAGCTATCTAAATCGAAAAATATGTTTATCGTTATGGACCGCTATTAGCGACTGTCCTTTTTCTCCCACTTCGCTCCGTTCTCGTTTCTTCGCCGACCGATTCGAAGGGAACAATGCTGTGGTTGTGCGCTTGTGTGGCCCTTGTTGTGAGTTTTCTTCACTCCGCCCTGTAGCACAATGTAGGTTACTTCGCTTGTGCAGCGTCCTTCGTGAAGGCAATGGGAAAAGTACTAACTCGAGATGCTCGGTTGTATGGCTGGTAGTTGTCGAGATGACGCTGACGACATTGAGGACGTTAGCGAAAATGGAAAGAAATTGTCCCACCGAGCGCTCGACGTCAAGGAGCTTTTATTACTTAGCCAGCGGTCCGCCACGGATCGGAGGAAACGTTGCAATGAGGTTGATTTCTGATGGAAGTATTCGTTGTCTTGCCATTGGCGTGGCTCGACGTGGATCCTGTTTTAATTAAAGCAGCAGTTACACCACGATGAGCCCCGTAGTGGATGCCAGGATTACGACAACGAACCTGCTGGACATTGAGACGTGGACGACGGGCTCGTTGGCGTAAACGAAGACCGGAAAACAGGGTATTACGCGCCATTTATTGTTTACGACATTATCATTACGGTTATCATCTCCGGCGATCGTTTCGGAAATCGGAAGTGTTCTTTGCTTCGTTTTTTGTGAATACTTTTTCTCCGCTTTATGGTTCATTGTGTCGTGCGATGGCATTTTTAAGTGAGTTTGTCTATTAATTGCAACGTGCATCGCTAGAGCAACTGTTTCTGTATGGCACAGAGATGGTTACATTTGCTCGTTGGATTGTTACATTGTAACCTTAAATATGTCGTTGGAATCATGATTTTTCATTTCTCCGACCTCCCACAAGCTTGAAAAGGAGATCATGTTCTTCTCTTTCTTGAGTGATCCATGAATTGGTCATTGCAATTGCATGAATCTCATAAAGCTGCGTACAATTCCTGCTTTCACTCTTGATCATGAGCTTGAAATTCATCCATTGGTTCGTTATTTCGAGCTAATGTCTGCTGATGCACATACTTTAATCCCAGCCAAAATTCCTCGTTCAGGTTACCGAATCCATTACGGTATTCGGCCCAATTTCGGTTAAAGTCGACTTGACCATTCAAGCGATGTTGAAATACAATCCAACCTCCCCCCAATGAGGCCTGCTCGCGGTGCATCGATATTTACTGATAACATTTATGTTAGAAGCCTGAATTTAGGAACACTTTCGTGCAGTACACATGCATTACTATATGACATTGGCGCAATTGTTGTGCTATATTTTGTCATTTGTTTGATTTTATGAAATCTTAGTTCAGGTTGTGTATCTTTTTTTGGTGTACCCTTGCAGCTTGTCTACGTTTGGTTATAAAGGTTGAATAATATTAATTTTGGTTATCAATTATTTTTTCAGTTCTTCCATTTTGGTCCGTGTATTGTCCGTTGTTTGCTGGACGTCTTTACATTGCCTGCAATGCAACCAATATTTTTTGCTTCTGTGCTTGTTTAGAATCAGTTTTTCCCAATGATGGGCTGATCGGGCAGCGTTTCAAAGCGAAGATTACACTAATGTTGATGTTATAAAAGGTACGAATAGCAATGGATTTACTGTTTCTTTAAATTGGCTGCTGTCTTAAGATCCAATGATAATCCAATGCTATTGCTATCTCAAAACTTTTCAAACATTGTGCTTCAGTCGATCAAGATGTTTGAAGGTAATGACAAAGACCTGATTGGTCTTGTTGCACACTCTTTTTTTTATTTTGTTATTTGTTATTAACTAAGGACGAATACAATAGTGAAGTTCATTATCGTCAGAGTTAATTGAGTAATTTAATATTGTGAGCCACGATTAGTGTTCATACCATTCATATTTTTGTGTTACTTTTCAGTTTCAATGTATGTTTTGGTTTAATCTCAAATGATTTACATTTTACGGTTGAATGTTTTTATGTACGATAACACGTTATGTAATATTATGGTGGTGGTAATAAATTATTATTTTATTATAAATTACCAATGTGAACTTTATGTCTTTAACGAAAAGAAAATTATCCTCTTCTACTAACATTTTCTACTGTGTGGGCACCCGTCCATAATCTGGTTGATGGGTGTGTGCTGTGTATTCTAAATTCTGCCCTTGTTCCTCCACCTACTTTCCCCCTAGGATTAAAGTTCCGTTTTCCCAGTTGGGAAAAGTGGCGCGTTAGCGAAGGTTTCCCGCCTTAATTAGAGACCGGAGAACCTCCTATCGCCTGGAGTCGCTGATGCTGTGCGGCGGATGGGAATTATTCTTCTTCGGAAGTCCGCGGAAGACGCGTGGTTTACGGTTGCGGCTGGAGATGGTCGGTTCTAGTTCGACTCGGCGTACATCATCAAGTCACAGACATAAATTAAGCTCGAAAAATAGATTCGCGTGTGGTAGCACGCGCCATCGCCATAGATCTTGGAGGGTTTCTTGCGTTCGCGTCTTCGGTGGTAATTAGATCGAACCACGAACGTCTCTCCGTCCCGAAAAGCTGACGGTGGAAAATGATGATGCTGCAGGTGGTAAAAAACAAAAGCCACCTCCTCGCCAAGCCGCGTTGCGTTACCATGTCGGAACGACCTTCCGGCCACGGCCTCCACTGGCTGCTATCTGGCACCGGCAGGCTTTCCACGAGGTGAGTTCACCTTCCCTAACGATCCCGTTGGGTGGAGCATTCAATTAAGTCTTCGTCCATGGGATGGTGCCAAAGAGGGGAGACGTGCGCTTCGGAGGTGGGACGGAAGTAGTTGCTCTCAATTCTGGAAGCATAATTTATCGTGCGAGTGTTAAACGGTTCATCTGACTCGATCTGCGTGTTCATTTCGCTCTGCCCCGGTGAGAAGTAGGTGGGCTGCTATGCTAGGCGAGTGTGTGTGTGTGTGTTTTTTTTTCTCGTGTTATGCCAATGGTGCACCCGGAACATCATTTATGGTGTAGCTCTTGAGCGGCGGTGGCGGTGTTATTACAACCAAATGAGGCGATAATATGATTTTTATTACACCGACAGCGTGAGCACTAGACGAACCGACATGTTGCCGTTGTCGTTAGCACGGTTTTCGTTTTTAATTTGGCTGAGCCGAGAGAGCCAGAATTTATGGTGGGTCATTAATATGCCCACAAAATGGGAATGTTGTTCTGTTCCCGTGAGTCGCGTTTTTTTTCCTGTTTGTTTCGTGTGAGATAATGCGGGGTAACATGAAGAACACATTTTTTCATCAAAGTTCCTGAAAAAATGGGATAACAATGCAACTCCATGATGGAAGTTCATTTTCGACGAGAACACATTTTTCCATGCTCGTCCACAACAACAAAAGGTGTTGGATTGTCTGTGAGATAATGTTTTTTTTGCTATTGCAAATTTGGTGTTTCATAATTGTGTTTACCAGTATAATTCCGTTGTGATTCCAATCTGTTGTTTCTAATCTGGTTTCATTCTTTTTTATACTTTTCTTCGCCTTCGAGCCTTCCACATAACAACTTCTAACTCCTGCTGATATTTACAAATCCCTTTTTACATGTAACATTTTATTATTTCAAAATGCATTCAAGTCTGCAGGATGCACAATGTATTTTATTATGCTCGCTCATACGAAAGAACCAATCGTTAAGTCAGTATTGGTCGACTATGAATTAAATATTCACAGGCGGAAATGAACAACTTTCCTCTTGTTTTTTTTTTTACTAGCAGTAGCATCCGTCAGGTATAAGGGTTATGAAATTCTATCACTATTTTATGACTTCACCCGTTAATTTTTCCGTTATTCTCGTACTTTTCCCGGGTTTAAAAATATATGTGTTCTGAATTTAAGGAAAGAAAATATGTCACATGAAGGTCTATCACTCTCAAAATATTATTAAACACTAATGGATGCTAGCAGAAGGAGCCACCGTAACACATTTGCTCGCAATAAGGCCGCTTTTGGGGGAATAAAATTTTCAAACCAAAGGAAAAGTAGTGACAATCCATAAAAATAAAGAAAGTAAGGTTCAACCTAGCGAAACGACCAGTATGTTTTACTGCTCGAACCAACCGGTCAGCATCGTAACTAGCCAGGAGCAAAGATTTTGGTTTTTATTTCCCGAGCATAAAAGAGACCATAAAAATATTCCCTCTCCAGCCAGTAGGCGTCATTATGAAACAAATGATAAGAGTAACACAGAGGTCGCCATAAAGTAGTGGCATTGATGGTCGGTACTGGAACCCGGCACCGGAAGTTTGATTCACGGTTTTCGCTGCCTTCAAAATATATGGTTTATTTTTTACTATTAATAAATGGTTCATATAAAGAAAATGGAAAAGCTTCACCTGGGAAAGCATGGCCGTAGCCTCGTTTCAAGAAACCCTTTCGTTGAAATGTATTGTGCGCCACCCGCCACACATTAAAGTGAATGCCATTAGAATCTTTTCAGCGTGTCTCTCTTTAGTGATTGCGGTGGCAGTGGAAACCGCGATTTCAAAAGCAAACCATCCTACTCAGTGTGGCCCGCTTTGTGCAAGGGAGCAAGGTGTGCGCCGTTGCGAACATCCAAAGAACATGTGTTTCCTTCAGCGTACATACGGCGATGGTACACACCTTCGCAGAAACCGCCACCGCCGCCGCCGTTGAGTTGGTTAATTCATCTTCATCACAAACACTACACCGATTTGCATAATGCCGGTCGCGGAGCACAGCATTAATCCATCAACCCCTCGCGGGAGGAAGTGGCGTGAGTCACGCTCGCATGCCTCGCTGGGAAGGAAGCCGTAGGAAGTGACACCGCACCGGAGCACGAGGAAACGAGTGCATGTAACGAGATTCGAATCATCAGCGGGCCGTGGCTCGTGGCACTGATCTTGTCGTTGATGTGGTTATTAGCAAATCCGTACCTTGTGTGCGAGGTGGAAATGTTAATTTATGATACAAGGCCCAGCCCGCCACTCAACATCCATTCAACGGCGGGGGGGGGGGTTCGGTACGCCGAATTTGGGAGGTTCCCGCCAGAGCCTGCGTAGTTCATTGTGGGAAGGTCCATTTTCCACCGAAGAAGCGGCGTGTGTGGGATCATCAGCGACGACGCATCTTTGTTCGACGCACCATACATCATCGGAACGGTTTGGGGTCGCCCGGTAGCAAACGATCCGTGGATGGCGCGCATGATGGCGGCTCGGCTGCAATTGACAAATCGGTACGATGAGCACACGCCGACACAGGTCCGTGAGCGTTGTCCTTAAAAACAGGCCCACCTAAACAACGATGCGTTTCATCGAAGCTACAACGATGCAGCTCCACCGGAAATCGACCACGCCGCCAACGGCTCGCGCTCCCATTTGACAGTGACGCTGTCACACCTTGTTCCGACGGTGCACCCTGGATGCTTGTTGCGAAGGCAGCACACACTGTGGTAATGACCGTGTCGACATTGCTCGCCCGGAATCATCACCCGGTCGGTTGTAAAGGGCCCACTCTAGTTTGCATAATAAAGTCACCTTTCACGCAACCCCCGGCGTCCCGGGGGGGTTGGCGAAGGTCATTAGCGAAAGAACGCGAGGATGGGTGGAAGAAAAAACAAGGCGCCAGTTGATGGATCGATGGAAAAACCGGGATCGGGATTGGATGTCCGTGTGCTGGTGGTGACATTGCGCGACGGATCGGAACGAGGATTGCGCCGGGTAAACTCTTGCGATGGGAATTATGCAAATCGGAAGGGGAGTCTGTCCCGACCGACCGACCCCCCCCCCCGTTGGAGCTGCGGGGAGATTTGTTGAGCGACGCGTTTCAGTGTCGCTGGCAGATTTGTCAACATTTGCGTGCACACATCGATTCCGACATGCAGAAGTGGATAATTGATGAGTGAATTAAAGATCGTGTTTGCTCGTGATGATTATGCTGCCGCTGCTCTTGGCAGCGATCATGAACCGAACATAAACATAACGAGCCCACGGTTCGGTTCTGTTTGTACAGTAGTTCGCCAGTTCCGTTTCGCATTAGTACACTCTATTAAAGTGTCGTCAAACAGTTGCTGGGAGCTTAAAGGATCCAAGACGTTACTCATGCGGACTACTATCCGGAGTTCTGCCATTTTTATGTTTGTCCCGTTAAAATAAGAGCTTTGCAAATTCTTCCCCTATCAGGCGTGAAGCCTTTTTAATGCTTGCCTTTATACGTGTAGATGCACCGACACACCGGGAGCGCCTAGGAAATCCCGATCCCAGGGAAATACTCATTCCATAGCGGCAGGTTTTGCCATCGAACGCCCGGACCAAAGCAACAGCAATAAACATCGAACTCTTGGCAGCAATTTAAAATGTCGGAGGCTCTTGAGAGGATGCACTCTCCCTGCACACCACTCGACCGAGCCTTCCCGGGGAGCGTGTTGGAGTTTGGGATGGTTTTTAACGTAATGCTGCATAAAATTCTCACCCCGTCCAGCTACGCCACCATCACCCGAACCGTGGTGTGTGCCGAGGAAAAATCGGCAGAAGGAAAAAATAAATCCCGAGCGGTTGCGAGTTGTATCTACGAGTTGTGTAGTATTCATCCACGTTCTGCCCCGCTGCTCCTTACGGTCCACTTTGCAGGCTTTAATCGTCGAGTGCAAATACCGCTCCGAAAGGACATTTAACCGAATGGGAGTGGTTCAAGGAAGGTGGGGTTTTTTTTTACAACTCTTTGCGACTTCGACTCCCGAGAGCACAATCGTGGTGCATCCGTGGATCAATGCCGTGGGCTGTGGTAGTAGGAAAATGTTTTGTTTCGGTGTTCTTTGCCCTTCCGAATAGTCATTCGCTTCGGTTTTGGCTCGCTGTCAACGAGGGTTCGAGGGTTTTTGTGCAGGCAATTGCTCTCAATTTATCGTCATTTTGCTGTTTGTATTTTTGGTATTTTTCTAGATTGCCTTTTAGGAAGCCCGAAAATGTGCTTGAGTCCCCAAGTGAGTTCATGTAAATTTAGGGACGCGCCACCGGAACCGATTGCAATGGCGAAGCACCGGGCTCCCAACTTTACGATATGGGATTTTATTAACCGCATTTGATTTATGCTCGTGATCGGGTATTTAGAAACTTTACGACAGTCATCATGCTTCCCAGTTCCTCCTTCTTACGCTAGTTGTGAGGTTCCGGAAAAAGGATTAGTGCCCCGGGAGTATTCGTGGACGTTCCGACCGAAGATGTTCGGTTATAACGACAGTTTGTGCCGGAAAGTTTACGATCGGTTGGGATTTACAATCTCTTGTTTATTGGATCATGTGTTTCCCGGGAAAATGTGGTAGGAAGAGTTTGTTAATAATGCGCGAAATGTTTGATACTTACAATTTCTTCACCCGACAACTTCTTTCGCTTGATTCTGGCCCGATCTGGAACGATAGAATGATAATGGTGAACGTTAATTATGAGTCTTTCAAAGGAAATACTTTTCGCTGCATGTTTGTTTGATGTTAGGGAAGGACATTTTTATCGAATTATTTGCTTTCGTTCGCTGTGATTGACTTATTTCGATTGCTTTTAAAAGCACTCAATCTTAATGTGCACTTCAGTCGTTTTATTCCATGCGAGTGGTTTAATAAATTGAATTAGTTCTTCATTTCTGCCACTTCCGTCAATCATATCCAATGTATTCTACATTCAATTATTCGGGCACCATGCACATTAGCATAAGAGTGCAATCTAATGTGTCACTATCGCCAAAATTAGGCTTCACGGTTCACTGGCGAGATAAGCCTTTTAGTGAAGGTGTGTGCACCATTAACCGAAAGCGGCGAACGCCAACGACGCCCTGGCACCGTAACAGTTGTCACCCGTTTTGCATATCGCGAACTGTGCATCGCGCGTTCTACATTTAATTGAATAATTTTAGTTTCAGATGACGATCGCCGCGTATGTTGATTTTCTATTTCGGTTCCCGGCCGGAGCGTTGCCAGCTGTTTTACGCCGAGCTCCATTTTGGTGCATAGCCGTATATGCGAGTGTTCATCCTTATCAGTGAACGGGCACGGGCTTATGGGATGTTGGCTTTCGGGTGGTGGTACTATTTTATTGAAATATGGTCGCTTTGCGGTCGCCGGTCATTATGCGTGATTATGCGTTCCACACTCCGCCCGTTGCCTCACCATCGCGGGATGCTCACTTTTTGGCCCGACGGAGGAGCAAACCTATTATCATTAGCCTTGGCGCGCTGCGGTTTTTGCGGCCGGCCAAAGTAGCACCCAATAACCGGGGCCGGTGCCGTTGCAACACCCGGTGGTTGTTTAATTCGCAATTGTCAAAAAATGGTACCCAATTTTTCTTTGCACCAATGTGTGTTGGACGCATAACAAGTTTCCCCGATTTTTGCCACTTTGCCCGGTTTGGGTTGTGGAACGGCTTGGCACGACAACGGAGTGCGCCGATTTTAATGATTATCGTGCTCATTTTCCGTAAACTACCGGCAGCGTGCGGAGGGCTGGAAATTTGTTCATCATAAAACCGTTTAAATATGCATATAAATCGATAACGCTTCGGCTTACTTACGGGCCTGTGTGTCAGCTTCAGGCACAAGTAGACATGTCGGAAAAAAGTGCACAGGATGTTTTTGTTCCCTTTTTTCTATGTTATCTTTTCAAACAACAGATTTGTTTTGCTTCCCTAGTTTTGTACTTTTACTAAGGGATTGGTTATTAAAATCTAGAATTTCTGTTTTTTAAGTTAATCTACAACGTTTCGATATTCTTATGAAAAGTTTGATCAAGTATCTGTATAATTTGATTATAATATCAATGTTTTGTTTTTGTAAATAGAATTCGTTGTTTATTGAGGTTGTTTTTAGTTTTTCTGACCAACAAAACTTCAGTCACCGTTCTTTCTTTTTCATAAATGGGACTTTCTTCCGCTGTTTCCCTACTATTCAAGCCATAAAAACGTTACGGTTGACGGGTGTGCGTTGATCAATATCTATAATTAAAATAATTTCATAAGGATGTTATTATTTTTATCGCCAGACGCGACGCATCCTAAGTGGACCGCTGAAGCGACTGATCTGATTACCCTCTGGATGCATTTCAACGTTGCGCCAGTAACAGATTGGATCGAACAATTTCGCCACGTTCAAAGGACCTTCTTTTTACGCGCTTTCCATAATATCACCAGGTTCTATTTTTTTCCCCCAAAGAGACACTTTTGTCCTCCCTTTTTCGTTTATCTTTGTTTTCAACAAGTCGTTTGTAGTCGCTTTCAGCAAAAAGGAATCTGCTTGTGGATTGAGGAAAAAAAAACGCAACCGCCATTTTCATTGCGGTTATCGGCAAAGGCGAGCTGGGAAAAATAGTTATCGTCGGGTCCGAAATAATGGGTCGTTTTCATCAGCAACGCAACCCGCCCGCGAAACTGGGGGGGAAACATTTCACTTTCCCAATTGGCTGTTTATGTTGATGTCCCTGGCGCTGATGCCGCAGAACGCGCCTTTCCCAGCTTTTCGTCCTTCGGTCAGCCAGTTTCGAAATGAAAAACGACCGAAGCCAATCCAGTTACTGGGAGTGGGGTTGAGTTGGCCGCCGGGGGTGGTGGTGGAAATTTAATTTGTTTCTCGCAGTCCTGCGTGTGTTGTTTCTCCCGAATCTTCCCGAACGTCCCTACGCCTTCCATGCGTGTGTGTGTGTGTCCTTTCTGCTTTGTCTCCAATGATCCGGCGGCTTGAGCCGGGCGGAAAGAAAATCGTTTCGGTAAGCTGTGAAAATCTCCCTGCATCATTATTGGCAACTTTCCGGCGCCATTTATATTCGATTCCCTTTTTTTCCCAGTAATCGATTACGGAGCTGCATAATGGGATTATGGGCCCGGGTCGGTTGCCGGACGGCTGCCCGATTATGTTCCGATAGCTCCCTGGAGAGACGCGGCTCCGACCTGATCACACACATATACACGCACGCACTCATGCAGGCGCTCGCAGGCTTCTGATGGAAGCGTTTTCGCTGGCGCTCGACCGTGAATCGTTTGATCGAAATCGAACGTAAATAAACCTCAAGCAATTTGGAGCTGGTCGCCGGGGGGTGGAGGCGTGTCTGTGTGTGTGTATGTGTGTGTGTAGTAACAGAGGCTGGAGTGAAGTGAGGAGACCGGCCCGTGCTTGTGGAAAAGCCCCCCGAGGGCGCCTCCCCGGAGGATTCCGGGTGTCTGTTTTTCTTTCCGAGCGTAAAGGACAATGACGAAGCGTCAGTACGTGTAAATAAATATTTATTTTACGACCGACTACACTTCCGGCCCGCTGCTTCTGTACCACGCCCCGGCCCCCAATCGCCCGACCGACATTACCGTATTTTGGAGCGAATTATGCGCAATCGATCATGTTGAAAATTTGGACGAAGGACAACCGGGGAAAACGTTGACGATCGTGCGCGGCAGGGATGAGATTCGGCCCATACGAATCGGAAAATCCTTTCATGGCTTTGTGTTTACCGTGTGGGATGAAAAACGAAAATTTCACTCCAACAAAAGCACGCCGCAACCTTCCACCCCGCTCCAGCAGCATGGTGTGTGAGTGGGAAGGGGACCGGAAAATGAATCAGAGTGATGATGCTGCTGCATTTTACTGCACAAACAATGCGCGAACTGTGAACGGGAAATATTAAGCCTTCACTGATCCGGATGTTAGGCCGCTTGTCAACACCCTTACTCACTTCCGCATCCTTTCCGCCGAATTCCTTACGACAGCAAAAAAAAGGAGTTGAGGACAGGGAAAAACGCGAACATTTGACGGATGAATGGGTTTTAATTTCGTTAAAGCACATAAACTGGACAACAAAACATCGCAAACGGTGGCCGGCCGGTTGAAATTGAAACCTGTGCCGTGCGAGTGTCCTTTTTTGGATCTCTTTTTTTGCATCCTTTGAAGTGACCCATAACCGAACGGGCCCAGGTGAGTGGCGTTCTTGGTGGGCCCTTTTTTTAATGAACTTATTTTTTAATTAACGAACCTCTTTTTTAAACTCCGCCATATTTCTATCTGATAACCACTGACTTCCGGAAATCCCGGATACCTTTTTATTACGGAATATATATCAGGGGTTTTATCTTTGCCCTTTTTTCGGTAAACTCCTTTTCTTGATGTTCAACAAATAGACGCTGCTAACATTGCTCCTGAGTCAGAGTTGCAATTTAGGTTAAACGTGTGCTATCTGCTGCTACCGGTTGGCTACAAAATGTCGTTATGGGGGAAAGTATGATGAAATTGATATAGTAAAACCAACGCTTGTTCATGTGGTTTCCTGTGGACGTGCCTGTCGTTCGTGACTGCTGTGGACAATCTCAATTCAGACATCTCAATACCGAAACATACATTATATGAAGTACGAAACAATTGAAAGGTACCGAATAAAGTAATAATATTTTGAAAAAAAAGGATTTATGTCGAATAGAATTTTATTCGTTTTAACAAAATCAAAAAGTTATCTACTCTGTACGCAAAGAATTTAAATCTTTGGATTGAGTTAACGAATTAGTGTTGGGAATGTTCATGTTGTCATAATACCATTCATCGTCATCATCGGTATTATCCAACTGGGATTTAGATTTTTTTTAAATATCATAAACCCTTTATAATATCCACATAATTTACTTTTGGTTTTAGACAATGTAATTATTTTATTTTATTTATTTAAATAAAATTGCTGAACTTTGCTTTGCAAAGTATGAAATCTCTCTTGAATCATTCTTCGCCTGCATTTCGACAATCCAAACGTGATCTTTAAGCTACAGCTTTCCCACGAATTTCATCTCCGTAGGCGGACAAATTCTGTCGAAGGTATGTTCCACGGTTTTGGGGACATTTTTCACACGCGTGGAATTTCGTTCAACGAACGCGTGTCCGTGTCGTCGAAATTTCCACTTCCGGCAGTGCGCGTCAGTTGGTTTTGCGAAGCGAGAATGCATATGAAGGTTTACAGCTTACTTCCACGGAATGCTCGGTTCGTTACGTCGGATGCCGGGCGCCTGGAGGCAGACACGATCCCGCCGCAGTAAGAAGGAATTCATATTCCTTCCCACGGACGGCTAGTGCCCGTAAGCTGCGGAACGATGTTCACAAGCTGCCGAAGAAGCTTAATTCCGGACCAATTGAAGCCCGGTGCCCGGATGCCTCCTTCTTCCCATCACGGGCGTCGTTGGTGCGATGTTGGTTTGAGTTTCGATTTCTCGAACGATTATCCTGCCAGCAGCGCCAGTAACATTTAACCGGGTCAACCGGGCCAGAACGGTTACTGGAGTGTATAATGTGTAATGCTGCCAGCAAAACGTTCCTAGGACACAGCTGTATTTGCTGTGTGTGTGTGTGTGTCTGTTGATTTGAGTCCCGTAAGGAGTGGGCTCTTTCCGTAATTGGGTAACTGAAGACGACCGGATGTGCAGCCCCCTGCTCAGGTGGCACATGGGGTGGCCTCGGAAGGAAGCAATGACTTTCTGTAGTTTTTTCCTTTGTGCCAGCATCGGCAACAACATGAGCAACCCGTTCACAGGAATCACGGAGTCCATCGAAAGCGGCTTAGTTCATATCCGCTCATAAGTGGCTATAAATAAGTGAAGCCTGCTCAGGGCCAGTGCTGTCGTCGCCAGTGTCGTCCGGGGTCGGAGCCGACCTAAAGAATTTTCCGACCTGCACGCTTTGCTCCTAGGATTCTGGGATGAAATTCAAGCTTTGAAGTATTGGAGGTATGTGCGTTTTGCTTTAGGATGGAAAAATCCCTGCATGTTGCTCGAGATATCACTTTATTTAAGACCCAACTCGGCAGGGTTTCTTCGAAGGAATTGATATATCTTTAACTTAAATTTGCATTGCGTTGTATTGGTGTGTTGAGGGTACTTCAAGGAACTTGAGTTAATTCCTTCAGCTTTATTTAAATTTCCTGTATATAAAAGTCTATTTATCTTCCAGTTCTGGGTTAGAAAAATAGATAAACGTATTGCTTTTATGGTAAATAAATATAAAACAACCAACGTCTTAACTCCTATAAGAAAAACACTGCTCCTAGAAATACATCAAATGATGCCTCATGTTCATTTGGCTCCAACTTAGTCACGACCATTTCAAAAAGCCACCTGCTTCGTTTCCAATGCGTCCTGTACATTAATCCTTTTCTCCGGTGCTTCGAAAACATTCTAATTGCATTTTATTTCCGTTTCCGTTTCAGGTAAGCTTGCGAATATCACCAATCTCTTATACTTCTACCACTCCGTCATTGACGCAGCAACGGCCGTCCGTAAGTGCATTCGATAAAATTAGAAACACCCACAGAGAACGTTCGGCAGTGTTCCGGTTTTCCTGATGCCATTTTTCATTACGCCATTCATCCCCGACGGGCGTCTAGAGCGTGCAAAAGTTTGGATAAGAAGCTCCCGGTTGCATTGCCGGCGTTTGTATGTCTGTGTGTGTTGATCCCTTTTCTTTCACCATTTGCACGGACAGCTGGCCGTGGCTAAACATAACACCGGTGGCAGGGGAAAAATCCCGGGAAAACCCGGTCGGTCCTCAGGGTCTATTTTTCATTGCTTCATTCCCGCGCTTTCGGGCGTGCAAGAAAACAAAGGTGTTCATCCAATCGCAATGAATCAATTTATTTAGTCGGAGCTGATCGCTTCTTCTTCCGGTTGATTTGGTCGCTCCTTTTCCTCCTCGCTGTCTGTCAGTTTTGCGATATACGAGTGGGGATGGCCCACCGACCGGCACGCCAATCGCTCACGAACCAAACGGGGAAAAACCGGGAAGGAAACGAAATGAATCTCTCTGCCGATGATGCCGTGCCAATGTTTTCCTTTCCCGCCCGTCGTCCGAACAAGCAATTCCACGCCGAACGGCCAATATAATTTTAATCACCGGAAAATTTCACATTTCCAAAAGATTTTCATTCCTCCCCTCCCCCCACGCCAGTCCCGTTGCCGTTCGGCTGGTGAAAGGTGGACACGCTACATCGCGGCGATATCGGACCGAACGGTTTGGGAGTTGACCACGCGGATCGGATCGGTAGTACGGTGTTCGCCGTGCTTTCGCTGCCACGGTTCGATATCGGATTATCGTGACGTGGCTGTCCGTGGCCGGCGCGTGGATCGTCCCCTTCCCGTCGCTCCCCGCACGCGAACAAAAAAAGGGTGAGCAGAGATAGAAAGAGATTACAAAAGAAAAGCACTCATCCACACGGAGCAAGTGATCTGTCCGGAATTGGATGGATGGATGGGTGCACGGATCGACGGCTGGATTGGGGCAGAAAATGGCAACCGCGGGGAGGAGTTGACGCAAAAGGACGTCCGTGAAGAGCGTCGGGTAGCATAAAATTGGAGTAAAGCGAGAAGCATGGGAAATTTATTTCTACAACCCACGATCCACACAGGAAGAAACGATACGGAGAAAGCGCAATGAATCAATCCCCCTGCGGAGGGGGGCCGGGGCTGGCACGGGATACCCGGATATCATACATCAGGGCGCGGGGGTTTCGGTAAATGTTTCATGCGATGCCTTCACGATCGCTCCCGATACGGCGTGACGCTGCCGGTTCGACCTCGAAAATGCTCCTCCACACGCACTTACATAAATGAAGCTCCACGCGGATTATCGGGAGGAAGTGATTTGAAGCTTCCGTCGTGCATTGGCAGCACTCGATGACGTTCGCGCCACATTTACCTTTCACCATTTGACTGCAGGTTGTTCGCAGTCCATGGTTGACTCACATGTGGGGCAAATATGGTGCGTCCGTTTTCATTTTTAATCCCGCTTCAACTGTTTGAATCATGCATAAATCGTGAATGATTCAAATGCGGCATTTATGGAGATTTTTCTCTCAGCGCTTGTAGTATTTTTTGATTGAAAATGGTCACAAACGCTTTGCCTTTTGAATTGATGCTGTGTCTTTTTATATTGAATACTGTAAGTATTGTTTGATTTGTAAATATTGAATCTTTTATATACAGAAATTTGTTTGAAATACACTAAAATCTAATTGTCTATGGACAAACACTCGCCTTTGGCGGTCTTTTGTTTGCTGCGAAAAGCTCCACATCGACCATGGAAAATAACCCCATTAAAGAGCAATGGGAAGAGAAATGTATTGAACTCTTTTGAAGAAAACGAATAATAAATTAGTGTACCAACCGTTCGCGGTGCTTCCCGAATCGATTTGCCAACGATTTACTCTCGCATTTCGCATTTTCCCTTCCTTTCGTTGCCGTTAACCGAGCATCACTAATTGTTTTATAATTGCTCGCTTGAATCATTCAAATCAGCGTCGGACCGATGTAATGAGTCCCTGAAGATGATTTAATTATCGGTTGGTTCTCTCGCCGGAAGATTGGTGGAAGCTGGGATTTTGTTCTGTATTGTATTGTCCTTACTGGCAAGTGTGGAGATATGTGAGGTTTCCTTATATTTCAGAGGATACCAAGAACTCATTTAATGCAAAGGAGAACGAAGTTTTCAAATCTGCTGTAGCTTGCACTAATTATAATTGCAGATTTGAGCACTGTGCTCACATTGAATCTGCATGCATTCGTTACAAATTTCGTTGCAAGTAACAGAGGAAGAACTTGTTTTATGCAGATGGATATCGTAAATATCGTGGCATCTCGCCGATCTGTCCACTGCACAGCGCGACTCGGGAGTGATTTAGTGAAGCCATTCCCGCCGGAGAGTCATGTTTTTGTTCGCAAAAGGTTCCCCTTAGCGTAACCGGATGCGAGATTTTGAAGCCGATCCGTGCCCGGTCGGTCGGTTCGTTCAGGATGAAAAATCCCGCTTTTTCACGCTGAACGTTTTCTGGGCACGGAAACTAAAGATCGGAAACACGAATGGCCAGCCCGCGCCGTTCGGGAAGTGCAGCCTGCGCCTGTGTGCATATTAATATTGAATTACAACAGTGTCATGAATCAATTATGGCGGCCTGTGCTTTGCAGGACGCGCCTATTTGCCTTTGGGAAGCTTTGTTTTTCTGGGAAAGAATACGGAAAACCCACTGGCAGCAGGCGAGAAGCCCCGATGACAAAAAGCCTCACAGCCACAGCAGTGGTGTGCAAACAGTGCACGGTGTTGGAAAATTTACTCTGCCTTTTGTTTTTCTTTTTGCCTTTGCCCCAAACAAAATGTAAACAGTGGAAAAACAACAAACGACATTCATGTGATTCCATAAATATGCTAATTCGTTGCACATTCGTTTTACGCCGTTTTACGCTTCGAGAGGAATGAAATGGTGGAAAATTCGTACCAGGCGGGTCAGATGAAGGTGGCTGGAAATAGTTTCTGTGGTGAGGAAGGGTGGATGGTAAGGTGGATGCCAAAAATGGTGGCGATTTTCATGCTCATGCTACTCCGACTCGCTATGCTAATGAACGAGATGCGGTGCGTGGTGTCGCTGAATTGAAGCAAATTGAATTGTTCACCGTCATGATCCAATATTCGGTCGGTTTGTGGTATCCCGGTAGTTTTTCTTCTGTACAGGTAAGAGGAAAATTGGTATTGTTTTTCTTTTTCGAAAACATATTCCAAAATACTCGGATCGTTAGATTGGAAACTTATGCAAACAGCCTGCTACCGTCAAAACTTTGTAGCAAATTTTTAAAAACTGTTTTATTCTACTTTCGTTATTTAATTATTGTTTGATGTTATTTAATAATACAACTGATTCTCAGGTAATCTGAATTATTCTTATGATTAATCAATAAGATTTTCCAGATTTTTCCAGATTCTAATAGTGGTCTTTAAATCACGGTGCCCTAATTAATTCTTTGTGTTATGGGTTCAAGGCACATCTTTTGGCACATGGACATGCGCTGACATTGGACCAGCCGTGAAAACGCTGACACATATTCACAGCCAGCAGCAAACCATCACTTATGCATGAGAAGCCATCGTCGTTGCAGCAGCGGCTCGTTAGCAAAACAACTCAATCTCTGACGATTACGGTTGCCCGCAAACAGCGCAGATAAGCCAAATGGAATGTTTGGCTTGGCACGTGTGTGGCTTTTTTCATTTATTATTTTAAGCATGTTGTTGCATATGCTTTGGCCGATCCATTTGCAGCAAACACACATCGATGCCTATTTTTATCGCCTTAGTTTAAGCAAGCGGGTATTTCCGGTGGATTTTTGGAACGCATCCGGAACCGATCGGCTGGCCAGTTCATTCGTTCGACGACAAACTACAAATTGATTCCCGCCCTGGAAAATATAACAACTTCGCGAAAAATTGAGGGCAGCTTAGTCCCGGGAGTTAGTGTGTGTTCTGCAGATTGTTTCGGGGCGAAAAAAAAAAACAATCGGTGGCTTTTTCGGACGGGCCCTTTTGCTTTCCCGCATCATCCGAGCTTTTCCGGAACCGATCACCCACGGACGGCTCGCTGTATGGGAACAATCCTCCCCATGGCCACAGCTACAAAGAACTAAACTTACGTTCGAATGACTCTCGCTGAAATGCAAGAAAAACGGGATGATTTGTTTTCGCAAGCGTTTGCCAACCGCTCCACAACCGTATCCGGCGTCCATCGAGCGGCAGAGGGAAAGGTTGATTATGTTTGGCCGGATTATCGGCAACATTTTGGGCCACTGGAAACCGGCCATCTAGCCACGGATGCAGCACCGAGTGAGGATTGCGTTTGTTAGAACTTTCCTACGTTGATCTGTGTGCGCTTTCTGTGTTTCACGGTCCCCAACAATCGGATGCGCCTCCGAGCACTCGCCGGTTGTATCCGAATCCGATTTATCGTTCATCAATTATTATTAATGCGCAATGCGTGCGTGCGTTCCGTTCGTTCGTACGCGTGTTCTCGTCGTTTGCGCAATTCGAAAACCAACATTGACACCGTGGCGGGTCCTGCCATGGGTTCTCCTTCCAATTCGGTCCCCGTTCATCATTTCGGTTCGGTTGGCATCGAACGCACAGAATTGGTTATTCAGATGGCCAGTCGTTTGCATATCGATTCACGTTTGCGGCTGGGAACGAGCAGCAAGCGAGCGGACATTCTTTTCGTGGCGTGCAAACGGTGAGCGACCGATTGACTTTGGCCTAAATGGGATAAATGAAAAACGTCCGCTAGGGAGAGAGGGGGAAAGTGGCTCGGCGATGTCAAAAGGAGGGGGTTTCCCACTGGATGGGAAAGTTTCCCGATGGGCCCGAAATTGGAAACGGAGCTCGTAATCATTGATTAGCATATGAATATTGTTCGAACCGGCTTCATGCGTCGGGATTTTTCGGTTGTTTTCGTAATTACGATTGGCTGTTTTGGATTATCGGGATAAGCCGTATTAAACATGTCCATACCATGTAAGCCTAGATTACAGCTAAATTTGAAGGTTTGTGTGAACTCAGTTTTAGTTTCTATTTTACCATGGTTAAAGTAAACCAATTAGCTTCTCAGAATTAAAGTTTTATCATATGGAAATCATTGTAAATATGCATTTGTGATTAAAATTTTAATCACTTGATTTTAGTTTTACTCTATGCATTCATTTGAAACGGCTTGTTCGGTTTGCTCTGGTTTTTTATTCATCAATTATTTGTTTTGTTTCGAAGTTTCCGTATTATTTATTAGTTTATCAATTATTTGGTCGTAGAAGGGTTCATTTTTTCATTATTTATGTGCTTGAGCTTGCGGAACTGATTCTATTTTTTTCACTGATTTTGGAAGCACTGATTTTACAAATTTTTAATGTTGAAAAATTCTGCGCTAGTGTTTGTCATATTACTTTATCTTTTACGCTGTTGCCTTATTTTTTTTATTAGTTAATATTTGATATACCATAATCTACAAAAGAAACGAAAACATTAATGTTTCTTTACATTAGTTAAAAATCTCTTCTATTTCCTGTTTTTGATTGAAGCCTTAGTATATTTCATAGAATAAAAAAATGCCTAAAATGGCAAAATGAGAATTTTCTTTATAAAAATTGACATGTAAATATTTAATTTTATTTGTTTCTCAAACACATGGGTTCAATAAAAAAATGAATTTATTAAATCGCACAAATGTCTCCAACCATTCCCGGCTCATTCCGCTGATAGCTAATCTTTTTCGCATTCACGAAAGCGCTCGTCTGGCGGCAAATAGAAGTTGTCCCATGTTGCAGCTCTAAAACATTTGCGAGCACGTTCACAAGCATCCTTGCTCCCATTAAAGCCGTTCCGTTTAAAGGCATCTTTTCATGGAGCTTATTGTAAAATTATCGCGCCTTATTTGTCGCCCACTCGCTCTCTCTCTTCCACCCCCAAGCGGTGCCATCATCCGCCCCCAAAAAACCTCCATGCATACAAAGCCCACTTGAACCCCATCACCCCCATCAGCCGGTTGCCTTCGTTTGCCCCGGAGGTGAATATCCTGCGTGGCCGGAAGCATAACCTAAATTCGGTATCCTGACAGAGGCAGTTTTGCGCTTCTCACCCCATTCCGTCTTTTTTGTCTCCCCTTTCTCTGTGCCCTGAAAGCTTCCGGCGAGGACCACCACCACCACCACCACCAGGTTCTTCGGTAAACTATGCGAAGATTCCTTCTAGCAAGCGCTGTCTCGAGCTCGCACGCCGCAGCGCCCTTCGAGTAGCATATTTCGAGCTACTCCATATTTTCCCGTGCGCGAGCGCCTGCTTGCGGATGTAATTTTAGAATTTTACATCCCCTTTTTTCTCCCCCACGCCCCCACCACGTGGGTGGAAAGGGGAGGAAGTAAAAAGGGCTTGGCGTAACGGGGGTTCTACGCCATCGTTGGACTCGCACAAACCCGATGAGGATGTACATTGGCTTTGGGCCCCTGCGGCAATCCCGCATGCTCCAGAGCCAGAAGAATGCCGGTAAGTCCCCGTCAAACCTCGCACGGATTGCGAGCGGAAATCCAGTTACACACGGTCGGATGACGTTGGCGTCTTCGCCCTCGAATGCCAAGCTTGGTTGGCTCTTGTCGTTTCCCGAGCAGCGAAGGTGTTTACGTCGCGTTCGGTATGTCCTGTGCTCGCCAACGAGGAGCTGACGTTTGCGGCACCGGAATGCCGTTGAGCCAGTCTAAGCCGCCGGTACTTCGGCCCGGAGTGAACCTCGGCCGTGTCCCAGCTTCCCACCAAAGGTGACATCACCTGCACCCAGGTGATGATTTTGCGAGCGCACAGCGATAACGACGGTAATGATGGACGCCGGAGAAATAGTGTTGATCCTGGTGGGACGATATTTTATCGTACGTGATGCGATCAACCTTTTGGTCCGGGAGGGAACTGACTCGAACTGACTCGAACTAGCTCGAACTGGGGTT
This sequence comes from Anopheles ziemanni, assembly GCF_943734765.1. NCBI lineage: Eukaryota > Metazoa > Arthropoda > Insecta > Diptera > Culicidae > Anopheles > Anopheles ziemanni. The sequence continues at coordinate 25,234,780 of NC_080705.1, read as the reverse complement.
GGGTTACGTGGAGAGTATTGAGAAATAGTTTAAAATCGACCCACCTGGTGGTTGTTTGGAAATGTAAACGGACGGCAGTGGCCCGGCTATGTTACGAGTTCAAACATGTGTGACCTGCATTACAAGTAAGCTAGGAATTTTCAGTACCAACTGCATGTCGAACACGTCCGTGGTGTCCTTTGGCGCATAAGGAATCATGCACTTTATCGATGGTTTAAATAGTTTATTTAGCCAAAGGGGCAATGCTATTCTCTTGTGGGGCAACTCCTGCTCGTTGAACTGATGCTTGACATACATTTGTGCAGGAGTGCAGCCCCAACTGTCATCTTAGAAAAGATGTTTATCCTGCACGTTATGCGCAAGTAAATGATGCCTTCAGAGAAAATAAAAGAAAGTCCATCTACTCGATTGCTTCCTCTTTCTTGACGGTGTTCAGTATGAGCTTTGTCAACATTTTTGGACATTGCATCCTGAGCCATCCTGTCGGTCAGTCGTCCGATTTGAACAGTCCTGCATCGGTTCCCCCAAAGGAAAACCTTCCGCCCGGAGTTGAGACGTGTACATAAGGATAACGACATTTCTGTTTTTACTTTGCTTGCAGAGTCGCCCCTCACACTCCTGCTTCCACGGCAGGATCAGCCCCTAGCCTTAAGCGGTTCCTAAACGGTACTCTCCCAGCTCCTTCGACCCGTTGGTGGTCAACGAAAGGAAAACAACCCGCGATACTTAAGACACAGACGACGCACACTTGAACGAAAATAAACCGAAGGCAATAAACATCGTATCGGTTGTTTGTGTGTTTCGTTCCCCGGCAAAGGCCCTTTGGGAATGTTGTCCATTTGGTTTTTTTTGTTTTGTTTTTCTCCCGGGCTGGATCCTATCGTCTCATTTTGTTTTTTCGACAATGAAACCTCCATTTCGCCACTCTGTTGGTTTACTTTTGCGGACATTTTATGTTTGATGTTTTGCGCTGCTTGCGTCCCTCTGTGCGTGTGTAATCGCACACTAGAACCGTGCATTTTCTCGCGCAGAAAACCATTTCTCCACTCCGATGGGCTCCGATAAGCGAGACAAAGCAGAAGACAGAACCATTACGCCTCTTTTGTTCTGCGAAGCCTTCGATTCCGTCCGGCGAGAAATCCTGCAAGGATTGTTTTTTTAAACGTTTCACACGGACCGAATTGTTTGTTCCTGTACCATTTTGTTTTTGTTTGCTTTAACGCTCATTTTCCGTTCTTTTTTTGTTCCTCTACTTTCAAATATTTTTCCAACGCACTTGTTTGCCGGCCCAATTTATGCATCACTCTCGAGGGATATTTTATTGTGTCTGAGTGGTTCTTTTTATTGTTTCTGTCTTTCGCTCCCTCCGGTCGCATAAATGAAACCCGATTTTATTTCCAAAGCCCCTTTTGCACATCTTCAGACTGGGGAAAGTGTTGATTTTTCATCACGATTCGTTTCGCTTCGGAGAGGAAAAAAAAAATGCAACTGCACAACTGCACGCGATCATAATCGCTATCGATTGTGCATGCTTCGTTTGCACCGGACAGAGGAGGGGTAAGAGTGGAAAGTTGCTTTCGAACAATCTTCAATTTGTCTAACCGTTTCGTAGCAGCACTTGGATCGTTTGTTGTTGAGATAAATTGTTTTCCATTTGCAAATGCAACTTAACGGCCATCATTGGGAACAACAATGGATGCTGCACGAACCGATTGCGGTCCTTTCTTTTCGGGACCTTTTGTCACGGACGGAACACTGTTGGAAGACTATTTTCTATGTCTCCTGTTTTCTCGAATTGACTGGTTCAATGGATCCCGTCAAATGAATACCTTTCGCTGAATTAATTGGCCCTTGACTATGCATGTCACGGCGGAAGGTTCTTCGCGAAGCGAAAAAGTTCCCTTTTGTGCTACATCCTCATTGAAGAAAGAACATTTTCCTTCTGAAAAATCTCCTCCTTAGCCGAACGCAGTTCAATAGGAGTTCCGGCTTGACTCGGTCGGCATTTTCTTATGCTTCGCTTTCGTTTATCCCCGCAATCGAACCGATTAATGCGATGGGATGGCGTCCTCCAGGACGTAGTTCAAGTGTTTCCACTTTTTCGCCCACTGCTTTTTAATTTGAGCACTACTTTTTGCAATCGTTTCTAGAAGGAAAGGAAAACGTGAACTCCTGTTTTCCTCTCTCCGCCAGCATAGTGAGCGTATCGCGCAACGGGAGTTCCACCAGAGGATGAAATCGTTCAGATGCACCAAACAGTCGTTTATCTTTCGCTCCACTCGAAGCTGAACTTCCTTTGCATTTTTCGTGGTCAAAATTAGTTCTCATTTTTCCCCACGGGAGGTTGATTTCTGCCGTTTCGCTCGGGCGAAGATAAACGCCGAACGGGGAGCGGGAAAAGTGTTTTTCCGTAATCACTGAGAACTGTTCGCTGTGCCGGTGGTGCTTAAAAGCTTTTGCAGAATCCTTCCGCAACTGCAGTCGACCAACGGGTTGGAATACCAAGTCATTGCAATAAATATCTGCCCGATGACCTTTGGTGTATTGCCTCGCTTTACGGCACTTGTTCGTGCCTCGAGGGGCGATGTTTTCATGGTTTTTTTTTAATAAGAAAACAGTCCGAATGAGAGGAAAATGGATTGGTTAGGAGTGGGAATAAATTGGACTATTGAAAAAGATGTTTTTATTTCCCTTTTTCACAACTTTAAGTACGATTTTTAGTTTTTGTTATCATTTTTAATTTATCCTTCATGATCCTTTGATCACTATCCCTATAATTTTACTTATCTTATATTTTCATGTCTTTGGATGAGTAGAAACGATAAAAGTATATTTTTTCAGAATTATGTAATAAACTTTTACATCAAACACTTGTTAGAACCACTGAAAAGCGTAACAATATCATCCATCAGCATATAAAGTAACAAATTCACATTTGAAGGCTGGTGGCTAACTTATGTCACTTTTTATTGAAAAACCTTCCACCAAGGTTTGCAACGGTTACCGGAACATGAATCCGATTGACCAACGAAATGTAATTGTGTGATGAAAACAAACCAGTCCAGTGGGAATGTACATTTGAATAATTGCAACACCAACCGGCGAACGTTGTTTTTGTTTTATCATCACCTATTATTTTAACGCTTTTTTGTACAGTTTTCCCACCGCATTGGCTCACCCGAAGATGTGCACGGTGTCAAAAAGGGGCGAGGCCATCAATTTTTCCGCCATTGTTCGGCGTTCGGGAGCGGACAGGTTACCGAGGTGATCTACCAAAATGGTTTCTACGGATCTGGCAAATTTAGTTAATTTTCTTTTCTTGGTATCCAAAGGTAACCTGCGATGGACACTCACCCCCCTTTTGTCCTTATGCCTTTGACTTTGGTGTGTACACCATCTCTTCGATTTAGGATTTTGCAGTTAAAGATATTCTATTAGCGGCCTTTTATTTTCCCCTCGTTTATGGGCCACCAGGTTGGGGAGGCGGGCGGGGCTCGGAAAATGGTTTCACTTGCTTTCGTAACCAAGATTATGATAGACAATGAACGGACGCTACAGGGACGGGCGAGACGGTGTCAATCTGCCACGAGAATTTATGGACGCAGCGTCTACGCAGCGCGTGAAACGAAAGAGAACTCGATGTTGTCACTCGCGATGGCTATGGACCGGTTTGGGTCAACGTTCTGTTTCGTTTTAACCTTTTTGTTTATTGTCCGGCTACCACGTTACCACTTGGCGGGAAGAAAAGAAGTATTAAAAAGTGTAAACAAAGCAGCAAAGATGTGTTGCTTTTTTTCCACAACCGCTCGGTGTGTTTTTGCTGTGGGAAAATGGTTCACCACCGATGGCTACCGGACCGCAGAACTGAAGTAGTTCAACTGGTGGGTGGGCGCGGGTGACACAACTTGAAAAAGGTAAATCTCGTCAGCAACGACCGAATGGAACGCGTAGCATAGCAGCGAAACGGGGGGACACAAAAAAGCAGCCCACCAACGGCTGGGGACAATAATGTGCCAGACAATCGGGTCACCGCGGAGAAGCGCGATCTAATTAAGGCACGACGAAAAATCGTGACAATCAGGTTTTTTTCCTCCTCAAAGTAAACGGCGCCAAGGAACAGGTAGCAGAGTAGCAGCACCCGGTCGGTAGCATGCGATCTGGTTGGTGTCCATCGCTTCTTTGCGAATGGAATGGGAGCTGCTTTATTTCTCCTTCTTACGTTGTTACCGACCTGAGAAGTGAAAGACGAATGACTAATTCACTTTCGGCCGTAACGTGCGTCATAATGTTGCAGGACTTTGCACGCATTGAAGTCGCTATTGGAACACGGATACTGCGAGCGTTGAGATATGCATGTTGACCAAGGGTAATATTTATGAGCTGTTGAATTTATATTCTTTTGTGTTTGACTAGCGCAGGATGAAAGAGAAATTCGTTACATAATTCTATGTTGTTTTTTCATCAATTTACATAATAAAATAAAGCTCTTATAAACCGGACCAAAGTGAATAAAAGTAGATTTAAAAAGTTGTAACAAGTGTTGTAAAAAGTAACCTCAACCGTCTCCTTGTGCTTATTTGTAGTTTATTTGAGGACAGATTTTCAAAACTCTTAAACTTTGTCAATTAGGAAGTTTTTCACTTGGTTTTTTTGTACATTTTTAAGTTTTTTTTTGTAAGGATTGGGTTCTTAAACGGTTATGACAATAATATATTTAATATATAGTTTACATTTTTGTGATATAAAACAACGACACAAATCGTGTAAGTTGCTCAGATTGGAGTATTTTTAAATTTTCTATGAACCATAAAAGTCTAAATTGACTCTGCGGGAAAACAGAAATAATAAATTTTTTGATGACAATTATGAATGTTTTGTTTGAAAAGCCTTTTGCTTGTCCGAGTCTCTACTGATTCTTGAGTCTTAACTACTGATTCTTGAAAAAAACTATTTATTTGCTAAAAACAATACTGAAAACCAGTCAACAGAACTTGAGTGTTCTAGTGTTAAAAATTACACTTATTAGAAAATACGCTGTCCACATCGCTATACACACTTGATTGTCTTCATCAAAATTTACTCCATTCGCTTTCGATCAATATTCACGATCTTTTGTTTATGCTTTTTTTTCTTAATTTTTGCTGAAAGCTACTTATCTGCAATTCAAAATTACCGTTCGCAACAGGTAATGGTAAAAATTAACAACGTTGCGAGCGCACGATGTTTGGGTGCTTTCCCATCCTAGCACGCAAGAAAAAAGGTAAAAATAAACGGTACACTCACCCTCTGCCCATATCACCCCCTTCTCTTCGGGACCCAATCGTGCAGAAGCCCAATCTTCATCAAACCCATCATCAGCCAACAGCACATCATCATATCGGTATCATAACTCAGCAGCAGTACACACACGCACACTTACGGGTGCGCACTTTTCTACGACGAGAGATGTTGTTGAATTGAAACAACAACGAATCATCAGCGTAATTGAACGATAGCGCTGCCCAACGGAACTAATCCGATAAACCAGTTAAAATACGAACCTCAACAATCTGCCTCCGTACTGAATGTGCACCGCCCCTTCTCGTCCTCCTTGTGCTCTCCTCCTTCCTCCACCGCCATGGGAAATATCGACAAAACGATCCACGCTTTCCACCATTCCCCTTCGCGTGGCGTCGTGTTTTCGGTTGGACAAACCGAGCGATACGCGATAGCAATTCCGGCGCAGATTACAACAGTTACAGTCTATAAAGTACAAACCGCATGCGATGCTCCAATTCCCCGTTCGGGCTTATTCGGGAGGGTATCGGGAGGCACGGCGTTTGGCGCGACTCCCGTAGATCGGTGGTTAAAAAAAAAGCTGGTGGAGTGGATTCGCGTGGAGCCGTTCATGCGTCGCCATAAAACAACGGCAACATTCCCCATATCCGAACGATGGTTCCATCCATCGCCGAACCGAACACATGTAGGGGATCTCGAGGGTTGGGGGAGGAGGGAGTCTTGCCGGAGTCGAGGGTTATGCGATCTACAAGTACGCGAGATGCTTGAGCGCACGCCGTGGCTCTGCGGTGGAGTATGTACCACCACCCAGCGCTGGCAACATGGACTGTTATCTGCACGCCCATACCAACGACCAGGCCACATGGTGCAGCAGTAGTTGTTGTTTAATTTAATTAAGGCTCTAATTCAATGTTATTTACTCTTCTGCCGGAGTGGAGTTCGGATTGGACCAGCCAATGAGATGAAATGTTGCACAAGAGGCGAGCACACCACTCCCAAGTGCTGGGTTCCTATTGATTCTAGGTCTAACGGGACGGTTGTTGTCTTAGGATCTTGCCTGGAGGTTACCGCCAAGCCTCTAGCAGCAAACGATACGAAGAAATCTAAGAGAAGGAAATGCAAACAAAATCACCAACTCTAGGGAACGGGTAGAGTTACTTCCTCAAGTGTTGGCTTAGATTCTGTGGAATTTAAAAAGCAAGTCTCTAGCCTTTAGTCCCCGAGTTTCCATTCCATGCGAATAAGTTGTTTCCTCGAGAGGCCTTCCCTTATTTCTGCTCCATTCGAGAGGTTGCGGTATATATGATACGCTATCATGCCATGATGTAGGGCCATCTTTCTTCTTCCCCCATCCCCAGCTTGCCTGGCCGTAAATCCAACCTTCAATGGCCGGACCACCCCTGGCTGAACTATGAACCGGCCGGGTTCGCGCCGAGCCCTATGTCAACGGAGCGAATGTAAACAATTTAAGACATCATTAAGTTGTTACAGCTTTCTCCTCTCGTCGCCCGTGTGTCCGCCTCTCTCCCGCACGTTTAGTGCGGTTAGGGAGTTTTAACGAAACGAAATCCATTGTCCTATCACGGCAAGAGGCTAAGATTCTGGTATTCTGGACCGTAGCCTACCGGGACTTGCTTCCCTCGTAGTGGCATTTCCTTGGGTTGGTGTGCTTTCCTTTCTACGTCGTTCATTACCTCCAATCGTGTCCACCTCTAACCTCGATCTAATTTCTCTCCGCGTGTATGTGGGTATCTTTTTGAGCTGTTTATTTATTTTTCATTTGGTTTATGTGGGTTTGTTTGCCTTTTTTTTCGTTTTCTTTTTTAACATTCCCCATCGTGAAAATGAAACATTTTTCCACCTTGCTTATCTTTCACCGCTTGCAGGGAAATGGTGTATGCGGAGTGGGGCCCGGTTGTTTTCTTTTTCCTTCTCACCCTGAGTATTTAACTAGCAAGTGCAAGTGGTAGTCGACCGGGAGTACATTTCTTTTTTTCAGGATCATATATATATCTCGTCCCATTGAGAATGAATGCCACTGGTTCATTTATGCGTAGCATTCGCAGCGGCAATAAGCACGAGAGGTCCGCTTCCCTAAAAAGGAAGGCGCACAGGGTTTGCCTCGAGGGTTTGGTGAAAACGACCTGGTCCACCACCTCCCACCGTTCTCGTATCTCGTAAAGATGATTACGCCCTACGCGCGCACTTGAGCCTCGGGCGGCGGGAGTAAATGAAGATAAGTGGCCAGCAGTAGCCGACCGACTTCCAAGCCCTCCCGCGTGGACCTACGGCTTCTTATGATTTATGATTTATGCAGTGGGAATTTTAGATGAACCCCCCCTCCCTGTCTCTCTCTCGCGGAATGACCTTCGCCACGGTGCTTCGGTGCTGCGCAAGAGCTTTGTTCTGCTGCATCCGAAAAGGAAAAGTTATGGCAGTTGTGTCCTACCTAATCCGATTAGCACGATTTGCGGCGTGACTCGCTGATGGGAGGGGGTGTTAGACAAGTGGTTCGGCGTTGGGAAGGATGGGCGACAACCGTGCGGGTTCTTGAGGAAAGGGTGTTCGTTAATTTGGGTACATTATTTGGCATGATAGTATGAGATTGATTTAAAATAGCTGTGATAATGTGGCTTTGGAGAGATATTTATCTTCTAACTAGTTACGTTGATAAATGAAATGAGCATACACATTTTTCAATATTAAAACGTTTCAAATGAAAAGGACATTTATTGAAGTACGCTCCAGAGAGTAACATAAGATGTCGATGTTTTAAGCAAAACATGAATTACGCTTACAAAACACACCCCCACACAGGCAATATGTTAACCTGCCTTCATCTTCTCAAAACGATAGTTGTACACGTTGTACCGAAAGTTGGCTAACAGAAGCTTCCTTTGTCTTTTCGGCGTGTTTCCGGACCGTTTCGTTCCACGCTCCGCTCGGCGAGTTTCCTTCCTACTCGAAATCGTCCACCCAACCCAAAAACTCAGCAGATTCCTTGGCATGATAAATTAGTCCCACAAGCAAGGAGTTTCAGTTTTCCTGGGTCGGGAAATTGGAGTGGGGTTTGGCGGCGATGTCCTTAGCAGATCATTGCCACCACACCTTCTCACGCTTTAACGGTTGATTTTTCGTACTTGGTCCCACTTTTTCCAGACACTCCGATAGCGTTTTTAGTGCCAAAAGGGCCTTCCAGCGCATCTTCGAAGTGGTTTCTTACCCATCCACCGGGTTCTTAGCCGCTGCAGACAATGCCGGCGAACCATCATCCAGGCAATTTGTGGTTCGTGGACCACCGCCACTCAGTAGCGTTCCATCGGAGAGCGATCAAATCGCCCTCGAAGACCTCCCGAAGGATAAACTTCGAATGTTTGCATTGTTGAAAGATTTCCTTCCCGATAAGATGCATTTGCTCCGTATCCGGCGATGGGAAACTAAAGAAAGGGCGAACGACAGAGACTCCCGAGCGTGGCGGGTGTGGCTGTTTCCCTGAAGGTACATGAGTTCGTTTCTTAAGTCTTTTTCCCGATTGGAACCCCGATGCGGCGTTGCAAGGATCCAGTCCAAAAGACTCTCGCATACTTTCCTTCAGGACAAAGGAACGATTCTTCCCAAAAGCGTGCGTCCGTGATTGCTCGTAAAGGGCTTGGGACACGTAGTCCACGTTGAGCAAGTGGGCGTTCAGCGAATGTGAAAGTTTTCCGGAACCGGCAACGTGGCTGCGTACGTCACGGGATTTGTGCACGTGCACAATAAGACGAAGGAATGCATGTGCAACCGGAATGAATGAACGTGATTTTGTTTAACAGAATTCCCTTTCCCTTGTCGCGCTGTCGCTCCATCGCCACGTGCTTTCAGGCGTGTCCGCGTGCTAGGATGGATAAAGACTCCCTAGAAAGGCAACCTCAACTGTAGGGATTGTTTTGGTTGAGTGAATTATTATTATCACTGCGTTTGAAAACGTTAAACTTCAGCCCTCCCTCTCCATGTTGAGGCTCTTTGTCAAGTTCTGAAAAATTCTGCTTCGCCTAAGGCCTAGAACTTGTGGAACTTGCTGAGTGTATACGTCTACGAATTCTTATCTCCAACTTTCTTTGTCATATGTTTTGCACGGTGTATATTTTTTACTCCCATTCTTATGTTGACGTTGGATTCGTTTTTGCCAAACTAACGTCCACTTTAGTTATTTATACTTGTTTTCCTCACTTTCGTTTCGCTTCCTTGGAACGGTTTATCATTCTCTCGGGTGTTTCGACTTGAGCTTCACCAAACCCCACCCGACCGTGTTGGACTATCTTCGACCGGGGAGGAGGGCAGTAAAAATAATAACAAAACCATTTATTTTCCATTTCCCAGCCGCAGCTATCGACGCCGGGCATATTTCTATTCATGGGTTTTATTTCGGAGCGATAAAGAAGGGAAAAAACCCGCCAATGGCACAATATTATTGGCAAAGGCGTTGTGTTTTCCCTCGTCCCCCCCCCTCCCCCGGGGGCTCCGGCGGAAAAAATAGCATTCGTCGAAACCCTCGCACCAGCGATTTCCCACCACCGAGTTTATGTGTGGTGCTTTTTCATATTTGTGGTTTTAGCTGTTGCAATCATCCATCACATTTTTCTCTCGCACTTTTCTTTCCCTTTTTCCCGGTGGTTGGGCCGCTTGTGGTGAGATGTACCGTGGCGATAAAATAATCCTCGAACACTCAAGCGTGGCATCCTTTTGCTTTGAGCGAGGTTTCCCATTTCGGCGATCGGAAAAGCATCTCATCCTCTTCTTCGCCGGTGAAAGAGACGAACCGCATCCCCGTGATCGGTGGATGGATCGGAAAACTATTAACATCCCTTTATTTCGCCGATGTTGTTGTGCAAGCACCACTCAAACGCGCGCCAAAGTGTATAGTATTAAGTAAAAAGCATGTCGATGCATATAATTTCGGGACGAGCGTGTGACTTCGGACGGGGGACTCACGCGTACGGAACGCTGGAGTCCGTGCCAAAGTGTGTCGCAATAAAGCATGTCCCACGACTAGACGCCGGCCGTTCCTGCGGCGAGGTGTCTTGCCAAGCACGAGCCGGCTCGTGAGTGCGTCCATTTAATTGTGCGCTCCGTAGAGATGGAAATGGCCAAACTTTGGCGTCGCGGTCACCAATTTCACCGTTTTCGGTATAGATCTGGTGCTGGTGATTGATTTCATGCGACGCCATCACCTGCAGACCCCTGGCCAGAGGATATGTTGTGGTGGCCCCGGAGATACACGAATCAAGCCGGGGAAAGGAATCAAGCCGCACCGAACGTTCCCAAAATGGCACCAGCGAGATTTCGGCAGTTGGATCGGTGAACGGAGACGATGGGGTTTCCATTAGCCTAAGGCACGTTTGGAGGCCACATTCCAACCGTCAGCCCGAATCGTGCGCCACGTGATGGAGGATTTATTTCATGCGGGCGGCCTGCGTCTGGCACGCGATAGTACCGCCACTTTTTCTTCGCCTGTGACCATGAATCAGGTGCCCGTTTGGTGCAGAATTGAGTTGGAATGCGATGGAATTTCGTTTATGATTATCAGTGCCTATTCGTTCTCTTGATTGAGGTTTTAAATATTCCAAGGTCTCTGCAAACTATTTCTCACGCTGAATTGTAGTTTTAATAAATGCTATATTCGTCGATGAACCACTTGCATCAAATGGCACCAATATATAGAATTCTTTTTAAAGCTCTCTGAACCTTTATATATCCTATTCGGTTTATCCAAGAATTCGCTGTTTTTGTGTGGGTCATGGCTTGTGGGAGAAAATGTAAAAAAAACAGTGTGTGTGAAAACTTTCCTTCTCCATCATTCGATTGTATCGGACTGAAGTGTTTCCTCTCCCGAGGCCTCATCCTTACCATAAATCATTCGGTTATTTGTCGTAAAAATCCAATATTCATGGTCCCAAGGGACCCTCCCTTTTTTTACGTGCGACTGTGTGTGTGTGTGTAGGAAGGATATGCTTTCGTTTTTCGAGATTTTCGCCCTAGTTTTTCTTGATTTTCAAAGACTTCTTGGCAGGTGTGGGCGGCAGTAGGCGTTTTGGGTTTGTCCTACTTCTACGAACGGTTGTCTTCCCAGGTTACTGAGCTTCCGTTGCTCACCCCAATGTCCCTGTTGGATATTTTATTCTTTTATCCCCGTGTATGTGACTTCCCTTTTTTCATTTTCCCAGTAGATCGGCATTTTCACCATCTCCAATGTCTCGCCTGCGATCGGTTGCATTGAACCTGGGTCGATGATTGACAGCTTTCCTGTTTTTGGAGGCGCTTTTCGCCGAGAACACGAAAAGGGATGGCCAAGAACCACCACCAGAGTACATCTGGCGTGTCGTCTGGTGGTTATCAGGACGCTCAGGGGAAAATACGGGGGAAATGGGTCCTTCTTGGAGAATGAAGTGAACACTGAGATTCATGGACCAGCAAACCCGCCGGCGGTAGATTAGTGTAATACATTTTACATGAGATAGTTTGTGGGAGATTGAATTTATTACGGTTCGATTGCATTCTCCGTCAAAGCCGTCAATTCCGGGCCCCGGCGTGGCGTGGAAGTGAGTGATTACATTCATGTGCAATCGTCCTGGTACGCTTACGTCAGGGGAAGGAGATTTCCGGCAATCCATGCCAGGGAATGGCACCACGTCTGGCTTCACGCAACGTGTCATTTAGTTCATTTACGGGTCGGCTGGTATCGTCGTCAAGTTCGGTTGACAGCCTCCCAGGGATCCCAATTGCTGCCGCCCCGGTTGGGCTTGTTCGGTGCTATTAATGGAAATCTGGAGCCATCGTGGAGTCCTTTCGAACACGTTCCCAACCGAAGACGTCCGGGTAGTGGGCGCACATCGCCTTTAAAGTGCGTCTGTCAGTGAGGAGACGTGTCGGGCGGGTTGTGAACACCCGGATTTTAGACAATTGGTGAAATTTAATATGCCACTCTGAATCGACGGGACGATCTCTGGGCAAAGGCTGAGCAGGTCAGCTGTTGTTGACATCGGAACAAACTGCCACAAACCTAATTGATTACTGCGCGGCGTTACGGCCAGCGGTCACTGGCTAGACGATATTGTGTTTTCGATCGCTGCTCGATAAATCCTTAACGATAAAATCTCGTTCTTCCAAGCACTTTGGAAGTTCGGTTAAAGACTGAGTGATGCCTTGTTCAGCTGGGTAATTCGTAATTTTGCCTTTTAGTTCTGATTACTTTCATCAAACCAATTACACTATTTGGATGAGCTTGGTAAAAAGATGTTGCTCATTTAGGATCAACTTTATAGACAAAGTTTTTATTTTAAATCTCCTTTGTGATTCCTCAAGAAAACCCTTAGGGATATTGAGATTATTTCCCTTATGAATAAAACATTAAAATATGTCTGCAAATGACTGAAATGAGTACCTTTTTTGTAGGATTCTTATATCCATTTTATTCAAAATTCTGGACTTTATACGTTTCAACTTTTTCGTCAAAATATGGATTAGAAAAAATGGGTAAAGAGGTAAAGAGCGAAATGTCAGCTGTTGTCTGCGCCCGCACCCTGCTGCTGTCAAATGTCGCAACCGAGAACGTCGGAATGACGTAACTATCCTGGTTTTACGGCTTAATTAATTTCGCTCGCTCGGTTCGAACAGCTACAGCATCACCACACGAGAGCGCGTACTCCCAGGACTTGAGTTACCCGAAAACCGAACGCTCGAAAACGATTTGCGTCGATGACATTCCGCCGGTGTGTCTCACCCGGTTGGGGTCCCATATTGATTCAATAACACCGGCGATGACCGGGCGCTAGTGATTCGAAGCCCTTTCCTCCGGTGGCGAGCGATGTTTAGGCGACCGAATGAACAAACCCACCTCCAACCACTGGTGACCGACCGAATGGGAGGATGGCAAGGATGCGTCAACGCAAATTGAAATCGACCGATGTGCCTATTTCGTCGGTCCAGAGCGATGCCGACCGAACGGCTGTGTCTGTGTCCGATGCGGATGATGATGATGACAACGATATAAATAAATCTGTCCGCTCTGATAAGCTCCCGGAGCGGAAGGGTGCGGCGGAAAAAGAATGCCTGGAACAATAGTGAGGATATGGCAAATCGACGGAACGCGGGGGTTAGCGTCCGGAATCGACCGTTTGGCGGCGCTTGTCCAGCTCTGCTTTCTGGGAAATGGAAACTTTATTGATTGATTACAACAAGTTTATCAATCAATTCCTACCGCGCTTCGACTGCTGTCTCCTTTCGCAAGCCGTTGCTGGTATTGTTTTTCCTCCTGCCAATGGGGGGGAAAACAAAATTTTACCCTTGAACGTTCACAAGGGCTCAGGGCAAACCGCGAACCGAAACCGTCGCCCAGACAGAGAAACAGTTGTCAATTTGTTTGGTTCGTTGTTGACTGATTACAAGTTTGCGTAACCCGACGACGCTAGACCGGCTTTTGTTTCGTGAGGGAAATTCGATTCTGCGAATGTGTATGCGGTGTTACGTTCGGTTCTACGGCACAAAAAGTAAACTTACCAGTGCTCGAAGCCAGTTGGGATGTCCTTTTGGCGCAAATTCCGATGATCGATGTTTAAAGGCCGTCTGCGAAGAGAAAGATAAGGAAGCATAAATAATTTGGATTCGGATTTGTATCGTTCGAGAGTTAAAGGAGGGTAGTTATATAAAAAAGTTTCAAGGAGATAAGATGCGTTGAGTGACTTTTTTATGGCTGAGATCTCTAAATAAATGGAATCTTAAAGTCAATCAAAGTCATAAAATACTATCATAGAAACAAGTAGCTGAAGTTGTAAGTTGTAAGTTGTTCCCCTAATCTGTTTTATTTGTTATTTGTTTGCTTTTGGGATATTAAACATTCAAGCTTCTACTTTTTGTGTTCTGATCAAAGAGTAAATAAGATAATGTAAGGCAAAATGCACCCCTTAAACGAACAAAAATTATCTCTACTGCTAATAAAAAATAATAAAACGAGCTTGAAGCTCTCAGACTATTATCAAAGAAAAGATTTTCAAGAACATTCTTTGGCAAGTGTCATTTAATATTGTGGATCAAAATAGCCGAGATAGTGGGGTAGGACAAACCTCATTAATTATGTTTTAATTATATCTATTTATCGTGATTTTATCATTTTTATAGTGTCTGTAGTTCCATCATAAGGTAATATTTACAGCTTTGCATTTTACCTCACCTAAGCCTGTACAAATTGATCTCTTATAAGGATGGTTTGGTTTTTATCTCCACAACCAGAATATAAGGATTCTGAATCCGATTCTTTGCAGAGAAATCTTACATGATTTCAGGCTGAATTAGCTTTATTTTGTTTTAGCTATTAAATTTTTTGTATTGCCGTGAGATTCACATAGGTTGTATTAGACTCGCCAAGGAATATATTTTACTACTTCATTTTATTCCAACTGGCTTTATTCGGTTCAAAACGTTTTGGTGCATTTAAACCCACTGGGGCATCTTGCCACAGTCTGCCTTACAGAATCCATCAACTGTTATCAATAGCTGCGATAAAACAAAAAAATGCGATTCCGCGATGAATATTTATCCTCTTTTTTGGAAACCAATCAAACATCTTAAACGAAGTCTTAATTTTACTGTTTTGAAAGCGTTGATTTTGAACCAAATATTCTGTATGCCTGGTATAACAGATAAGATATTTTTCATTCTATACCAAACACGTCTTGCTGTCATAAACTCGGGCCTTAACTCACACAGAATACTTTGTGGTAGGCTTAGGAATCGGGTTTAAGTCAACAAATTATTACCAGGCATCCAAACTATGCACTGAACCTACGAACCCTTACCAGAATGCGTCCGCAAGTAGTTTGCATCGCCCATTAAATTACGGCCCAAGCATTTAATGCTTGTTAATGAGCTTGTTTCGCCCGGAGTGGAACATCCGAAGCATTGTCGGGTCACTTCTAACCTGATCTGCCCACTTTTCGATTAACGACCATAATCAATTTGCCGACCTAATCGACCGATCCGGCGACCACAATGGCTTTCTCGCATCGCCGGTGCGCACAACACAACATTCGTGCCGGTCGTTGTTCCTTGGCAAGCGATTCCACGATTCGATTCTAGCAAGTGCCTGCGGCTTTTCCGTTTTCGGTATTGTCAGACACTCCGCACGGTGCTCGCATTGTTATCGAATGATTCCATCCCCAATCGGCGCTCTTTCTTGCCATTTCCGGGCCATCTTCAAGCCGTCCGGCCGGGCGGTGATTGAAGTAATTTCGATCCGTGGCGTGGCTGTGGATCGATTGATAATTACACAGCCCACCGTTTAGTGGGGAAGGCTGATTGCCTTTGGTCGCCGCAACGACAACATCGGGACGGGGGCGTAGGTGCACCGTGTGGTTACTGGTTCATTTTACGGCTCGATGCACTTGCCAGATGCAGTCATGGTACGTAAATTGCAGTGTGGTATGCACGAATAAAAAGCAACTGGGAAAGAGAGATTGGCATATGCATCATTGAGTGTTAGGAACTCCTTCAGTTTTCCTTACCAAGGCAAGCTTTTGATGTGAGCAGGATCTAAAGTGAATTATAATGTAATTCTGCGATGAATTGTTTGAAGTTTTGATCTATTTTTGATCTGAATCAGAAAGGAGTCTTCATTAGAAGTTGCTTGCTGGAGACATTCCAAGCCACCTCTGACTGGACTCAATGATCTAGTTTAAATTGGTGCAAAATATTGCGCCTATCCCTCCCCACTTCACCAGTTACGACAGATTTATGCCCGAAGGCCTGCAGGTGTTGGTGGATTTTCTGTTTCCAAACACTTGCAATAAAAAGGGAAAAAATTGCCACCGCGTGTCGCGGTTCGTGTGAACCTTTCAATTCTTCCAATCGCGTTGCAATCGTGGAACCGAGCGGTGGAAGAGTGCCTCGGCCCGGAATGCTGATGGCGCAAGGGACACCTCGGTGAGGTGCAATAAGGTGCGTGGTGGCGGTCCGAGGGAAGGGCATCATTAAAACCAGTCTCCTTCGCATATGATTTGATGAACTGCGGGCCGGCCTAATGTGCTACCGCAATGCCAAAGTGCGCGACGTCAAGTGGCCAGCGCTTTAGTGTACATTCTATGCGATCCACTCTCGCCTGTGTTGACGCCGTCGGAAAGTGATTTTCTCACGACCGGTCGCCCGGAGGAGGAGTGTATGTTGCAAATATGTTGCACGAATCAATGCGGGCCGAAGGGAGGAAGGAAAACAACATGGCGAAAATAACAACTTTAGGTAGCTAAAGGTCCAACGTCCAGTACATCGTTCTCTAGTTTAATAAAGAGGGGTAGATATTGTTGAGGTTGAATTGTTTTAAGGTTAAGTCAAGCTTCGAGGAATCGTTTATCTTCATGATGATGTTTCTTGATTTAGCTCATGAAAACTATTATTAAATCACAGGATGGACAGACATGGATCGACAGCTTAAGTCAGTGATCGTGTATTATTTTTTACTGTTACAAAAATCCTTGCGTTGTTTCTTGTGACTCTTTCTCTCACTTGACAGCATTTGTTTTCCTATTCAAAAAGTTATTCAATGTAGATTACGGTCGCATTTTTATACCTTGCTCATAACTTAATCATACAAATGTAACATTTTATGACAAACTTTCTCTTACACTTTAACAAACACTCAACGCAGTACGTTACATGGGCGCCGGAAATGATATCACCCATATCTCATCAGTCGACGTAACGCTGGGGACCTGAGTTTTCGGGCCACCCTGTCGATAGCATGGGTCCAGTCTATCGTTTTGTCGGCTTCTTTGAGACCCCCCCCTCCCCCTCCGTTTTGGCTTCCCCTTTGGATTGTGTCACTGCGGTGCGAAAGCTTCCTTCCCGTGGCGCCCCGGCTCCAAATGCGCCGTCTAATTGAGATAAACGAAAATGTTTCGGAGAAAATTCCCAAGCCTCCAGCACCACCCGAAACGGAGTGGATGAAAATGGGGAAACTAAGCACAGCCCGGTCGAAAGCATCAGACAATCTCACCGGGCTGCAGATATTTCGTTTGCCCGAATGTTTGGCCCTTTTTCGGGGGGACCGCGCGACCGGATGCATGAATTAATGCAAATGAGTGTTGAGCCGCCGTCGGTCGTAAAAAGTGGGCATTTTCGACGCGTTTTGTCATTTAAGCTCCAGCAAAGCAGTCGCTGGAGCGGTAACGGTGACAAATCGAATGATGAAGAAAGGAAAAGTCGCCACTTTTTCCCAGCCAAACGCAGACAGACACCTGACCGTGGGAGAAGGTCGACGAAATGCCGCTTTTGATTTAACGGAAAAAAGGCGGTGATTATTGTGGAAAATATTCATTTCTTTGCGTAATAGAATGTATTTACATTGTGAAATCCGTACATGTCTAACGCAGTGTGATTGAAAGTGCTTCAAAGTTTTAAAAATTCCTTACTATAACCATCTGTTTACGGATGTAGGAAATTGGAATCCTCATTGTCACGGGCGATATACGATGTAGTTCACCCTTTTCTACGAATGCAATGCATATTTTCCTTTCGCGAGCTTCCCATGATATGAGTTCATCTTCGAATAGCTTTTTCCTCCTAACTCTTCCAGTCGCCAGTGCGGATGGTTTCGGTTTTCGATTAAAAAATTCCAACGCGCTCTCCCGTGTTTTCTTTCGATCGAGTCGAAAAAGGGATCGATGATGGCTCGTGCTACACCCGTTTTTGTTCTTACCAGATTGTTCAATACATTTTCCGCCGAGAGTGCGAGACGGCACAGCAAAAAAAAAGGTCTCGGGAATGGTCCCGAGACTACGGAACTACTACGCCGTCCGGGATCAACTTTCAACGAGTGATTTTGGTTTTTTTGTACTCCCCTATGAAGCACCCAAATACGATGATGCATTCTCCGGTGGCGCAACTACCGTTCTCTAGTATTGGAACTTTTCTTTACCGAGGATCCCCTTTTTTTCGGACGTTGCCCTTTTCTGCTTTCACCTGCACTCGCGACGTCGAATGAGGCAAAGAGGAGGAAAAACAAATGTCCTTGGCGTGGTTTCGATGCTCGTACGGATGGTGATGGATTCGGTTTCCGATGGCTGAATCACTCCGTCGAGCGAACAGCGCCCAAACGTGGCGTCCAAAGGGTGGTTCGCGAATTTTGCGCCGCGTGCATCTACACTTTGGTGTAGAGGAAAACTTTTAAACCCGCCGAAAGATGCGCCAACCCATTTTACATTCCGTCTCGTGCAATCGTGCACGCGTGGCGTGTCGGAGTGTTCAGTGAGTGAATCATTGGCAGTCGCCAGTTTATCGACTTGCATTCATGCATCCAAACGGATGCATTTGAGTCCTCCACTCGACACGGGCCCGTCCGATCCCCGGAAGCCCTGCGCACGACAATGTGGATCGTTTGTTGTCTTTGTTCGGGCCCGCTCCCCAAAAGCAAACGGTAACAAATGGATCCTTCCTGTCCGGATTTCGGCACACGAGAGGACTTTTATGTGCACTCAGTAGGAATGCATGGGAATCGAAAAAGAAGAAATGAATGCCCTCACGTGGAAACTCTCGGTGGCACAATCTCTCTCCGCAAACGCCTTTTGTTTCAACGCCCGGCGATTGTTTGCATCGCAATTTGCTGAACCACAAACAACGATGCGTCCCCCGGGACGTTGCTACTGATCACCTAAGAAACCGAGAGCCCACCAGCTTTCTGCCCACATCGGGTCCTACAGATGGAAAAACGAGATGGCCGACAGGCTGAGTGTCGAGTGCAATGGGTGGAAACTGAAGAGTGAACTCTGGAACCGAACCGAGCCTCGGTCGTCTGATGGACTTTTACCAACCCTCATTTCCATCAATCGGAGAACGGACCTAGTCTCGATTCTATTTCCGGTCCCTGCATTTTCCCCCAAAACTAGGGAAGTGTGCTGAAAGTAATAAAAAAGTGCTGAATGCCACCTCGATGTCGTTTAACGTTCACCAACGCTTTCGTACGTGCCTTTCTGTTCGTTTAGGGCTTTCGTGCCTGGAAGCTGCACGTTAAGTTAACGTTTAACCCACATCCACTTAACGGGCTGCCGGAATATTGGTGAAGGAAAAAGGGATGCGGGAAATGCAAAAACCAAGAAGAATAAAACACTCCTCGGTCAGCTGTAGGAAAGCCCTCCAAAGGCATTTGAACTAATTTCGGTCCACAATAGTTTCCCATCGGTGCACAATAACGGTATCCTGTGGTCTTGCAGGGATCACACCCCACCCGTGATGTCTGTTTTTCGCACTTTGGTGAGCAGGAAAGTTATCTGCTGCCCGGGATTGTCCCATCTTTCCGTCTCCGTTCGCAAGGGGAAGCACATTTTTCCCTAAAAAATGGCGCTCGTCTGACGATGGCGAGTATTTATTTTCCGAAAAGCCACAGCCGTTTCCCTCCTCAGTGTGCAGCATGCAAACCGCACTGACGTTTGTGTGTGAGATGGAGGAATTTCCTAAAGCGAAGCTATGTACCGCCACTCGCCTTGTGGTGCAGCTTTTATGATACGGTGCATTTATAACTTGATACGCTTTCACCCTCAACTTAAATGCAAACACACACACGTGTCAGTCAGTTTCTCTAATACAATGTTTGTGTGGCTTTAAGTGCCTCGAATGGAGTGTCCGCTTCGTGGTGCAGGTGTATTCATACACCGTTCCGCGGATTGATTGAAAAGCGAGGCGGGAAACACTTCCTCCACCCGGATCGAACCTTTCTGGCTTTTATGTTTTTGTGGAGATGAAATTTAAAACTGCATTTTGTTCCACATTGCACATGCAAAATCAAATGCTACAGCGTGATTGCGGGCACGAGCATGAAGCGAGCTTGCGGAACACTTAATGCAAATGAGACGGATATTGAAGCTCGCACCCGTTCGCTTATCACTTCCGGTGAGTGCCATTTGTCACGTTATTTGTGTGTCGATCAACGGAAAAAGGTACCTTCCGGCTTTGATGGATTTTTTTCATTTCGTTTGATTTTCCTTTTGCTCTGTGTTATTTTACGCCACATTTTTGATTGGTGCTTGGTTTTTTTAATTTTTTTCCCAATTGTTTCGTACTTCTGGATGAAGTAATCACATCCATGTTCGTATATTTCCAGTAGTCTTAATAGCATTTATTTGTTGTATTTTTCAAATTCATACTTGTTTATTTTGTAGATGAATTTTGTTAGGTAACATAATAGTCAATTAAGTCACGTGTCTAAAATAAGAGATGAACAAGGCAAACCTAGATCACTTCTTGGAAGGTGCATCCAGAGAAGAAAAAATCTGTCGACGGTGGCGTTCAGTAACCCAATCGCCAAAAAGAACGCTAGAAAAACGTAAAACGAATCGAATGAAAAAAAAACAAAAGAAAAAATGTTCAGAGTTAAGAAAAGAGTAGAGCGTTCAAGGTGACAAAAACTTTTACAACTGATGAAGCCCTTTCGACACGGGCTATTTTTCGTTGTTATGGTACTTTGACGCCCTGCCTGGAGAAGTGAGAAAAGTTTTATTTTAAATTGGCTTTGGCTCGCCTTTGGACTACACTTCGCCGACTTCTGGTGGTTAAAAATAGTGTTGAGTTTCCTTCACCTGTGTTTCCTGGCCTCCCGCGAGTCTCATTGATGGGAGGCTGACGGTAGTTTCTGGCTTGCGGCGAGTGTTGTGCCCTGCGTTAGCACATTGGAAAAGTTTGAATTTGCTTTCCTTTCTTCTTACAGTTCGGTTTCCCTTTTCGGTTGGTAGCTACTTAACTACCTTACAAGCGAGGTTGTTTTGTTTTTTTCTTGCAAGAAAGAAAAGGGAAAATCACTCAAAGGACACGAACGGCCGGTGGCAGGAAAGGGGCGTCCACGTATGACGATAACAAAGAGTTTTAGGATACCGATTTTCACTTTTTCGTTATTTTCTTCTGCTCCTGTCACAATTTTCTCCCCACGGTCCCTCGTTGGAGGCCGGTTCGTGGTCGTCTAGCGTCCAGTTAGGACGTGCCAGCACGATCCAAACCACCAACCGTTTAGACGTTGGTTAATGAAGTTTGAAAGAGACCTTAAAAAGTGAGTGGTTTCTTTTCGCTTGGTAAAAACCAAATATGTAGTTCGTTATAGTTCGCTGCAAGGTGGGAAAAGCCGGGGTGAGTGGGTTGTTTTATGCTAGTCCAGAGTGGAGCTAGTGGTGAAAATGATAGTACACGAAGAGACCAATGGAGCAGTGGAGAAAAGAAATAAATTGTACAATGCCCTTCTATCCGCACGGTTTCGGTACTTTATGGCATTGTAATGATAAAACAGTAACGAAACAGTAGTTTGTCTCTTGTCATCACACGGTTTACACGTGCTTTTATCCTCCGTAATTTTTTCGTCTCTTCATGTCACTCGAATGGACGGTTGAATTGAATAAATAGTGCTTCGTTATGTCACTCTGTCTGGGGCAGCATGATGGAAACGATTTGTCCATCAAGTTTTTACATGTGTTCGCGAGCTGTCATCCTCTGCCTGTCTATTTTTGTTCCTACTTCCTGGGCACTTTTGTTAGCTATTGGAAAATAGGATGAGTTTACGGAATGAGTTGAGCTCTTCTTAATTCAGGAGGGCTAATTACGAGTTTTTGTGTTCCCTTTTATGTTCAAGCTTGTTTCTAATTTACTTATTAGAAAGGTGTGGTTTCGGAGCCATGTTAATTATAAACAAATGTACTTACGCATCCAAAAATTACGTAAATATCTCGAGGGTTCAGTGACCGCTTGACTACCGCGTGAAGCGAGAAATCACCTTAGAATACCGCCGTTTCGGAATTCCTTCGTGCTCAATCGCTTGAAAATAACTTCCCGGCGTACTTATAAAGCAATTATTCTGTACGCCCATCGCCGATTTTCCCACCACCCAGCCAGATGCCAACGAACGCGCACGATTGCCACCCTGATTAGGTCATTCGGCAGCGAAACAAGCGTTCACCACCCCACGCTCATGGACGCAGGTGCGACGGCATTCCGGCAGCCATGCTCCATGATTAGCTGTGAGATTCTGCGGGTCTTCAGCTCTCATCAGCCAAATAGTCGAGTGAAGGAATTCTCGTCCCGGCCAAGTGCGTCGACACGCTAAAGCCCCCCTTAGACTGGACTCCGGACAGAAGCGATGGACGCGAGGACAAATTCCACACTTGATTATGTCATCCATGGAGGGGACAGAGATTAGCTGGGCGGCAAATATTTGCCCAGACAAGGCGTAATTACCGGCCTGTTCGGTAGTATTGCAATGAAATCTTTCGAACCATGAATGGAGCAACATAATGATGGCATGATCGTGGCTGCTTGAACAAAGAACTTACATAATGCTAGTATGTCTTATGATTCCTGTAGGAATTATTTCTGTGAAACAGAGAAAATAATTGATTCCGAGAAAATTGACAGACAAATTTATGATCAAAATTCTCCGAAATTAAATTGTAAATTCTGACTGGTTCTGGGAAATTTATTGTTTAACATTTGCTCTTTCCTATGTTTAGACTTTTAAAGCCGACGTTCTAATCCGGAAATGTCAAAT
This sequence comes from Anopheles ziemanni, assembly GCF_943734765.1. Lineage (NCBI taxonomy): Eukaryota > Metazoa > Arthropoda > Insecta > Diptera > Culicidae > Anopheles > Anopheles ziemanni. Next base: position 25,211,961 of record NC_080705.1, on the reverse strand, counting down.
CAAAAAGTTCCTCCCGACTGCTGATGTGGCTTATTGCTTGGTAAATATTATCAGGTCGTCTGTAGGCATTAATTATTTCATTGCAAAATCCCCGAGTCTTCTTCCCTTCCCATAAATCCTACCGCATCAATCAATCTGTGGGACTTCTTATCGGTTCTTCCTTGCGACCTTTCGAGGGAAGGGAGTTCGACAACGCTAATGAATGGAAGCGTCTCAAAGCTGTCCGTCGCAACAAAGTTTGCGTGCCTACTCCTCCTAGGATAAGGAACCGACGGCAAGATGAACGGCAAATGTCGAACGGAGTTTAAAAGTATCATATTTAACAGTCACCCGTTGCACCCGTCCCAACCCCTGCTGATAAACCTCAGAGAGAGATTGTTCGACGCAGTGTTCAAAAATCGGGACGGATCAGTGTCGGTCGGAATTGTGTTAATTCTTCCTGCAGCGACGCGATCTTGCCCAAACATTGACTGATGATTTCATCAGAACATATCATTTGGTTCATTAGTGAAAAATTGAACCGCCGAATCCGGTCAGCCTCAAAGCGAGCGTCAGATTCTTTGTTTTTATGCCCTCCCCTCCCGCCGTACTATTTGCGTATCATCTCCAGCGTGTCGCGTTCGATCCAGTTGTTCCAATCAAACTTTTCTCACCCACACCGACACCGACTTTCCCGGTGCGGGGGGGTTTTTCGCTGACACCGACAGCAGCCGGCGTAGCCGTGCCCAAAAAAGTCCAGTGAATAAATTAAGTTCAACGAAGCCTGAACGTGAGAACTTCGATACTGATCGGATCGGATCGATTAAAATTGGCAAACCACTGGTGACATCGGGTTGTCAAAAGGGCACAGCGCCAGATGAAGGTTTGGCTTTGTTTTTTTTTTTTTGCTTGTGACGCAGACTTTCCTCCGCACTGATAGGAGAGCCACCGTTTGAAGTTCGATCCGCATGGGAAGCCTGTTCACGCCTGCAATATTTCTCGCCCGAATGTCGTGATACTGCTGACGTTGCACTAACGAAGCCGGGGGCACAAAATTCAATAATGGCTCGAACCCGAATGTTGCGTCGGTATGGAGAATATTCACTTTTAATGCTGGGTTGGCAGTTGGAACAGTTTTATGAAAAGTAAGTTGAGGTTTTATTGAATTATTTCCCACAAAAATGAAATATCCGTTCAATGTCTATCGCTAGATAGTTGCAAAAGTGAATAACATGTTAATCGAGGATAAAAGTGATAAAAGTTATAGGTTCAACAAAAAATATAGTTTCAACGATTCATGAATTTGTTGAATATCTTTTTGATGTATATATCTTTTATCATTTTTGTTGTAAAGATTGTTTACTACAAATAGTTTTTTTCTGGTTTTCACAACCTTTTTTGCCCCACTTTTAGCTTCTCAAAGAGAAATGTCTCGTTGTGGCACTGCAAAATAAAATGAAGATGAATGGGGTTTTCCTGGAAATCCACTGCACCAGGCAACTGCAGTAAGTGCATTACATTATCCCGCAATTCTCGGCAGCATCTACAATCCTTGTTAACGAGTCCAATTCGTCATGCCGTCTTTGCGTCGTAGCCCCGAGCCATCGCCTCGGGTCCCTTTGATTTATCCTGTTCCGTCGTGTCGTTCCGTATCTGTCGTTTAAATTGCAGTTGCCAGTGATTGTACAAGCATGCTCAATCATCGGTATCCACCGGTTCTCTCCCGCTGGGACGATACTGGGACGTAACAAAAAATAAACAAACCCAGTATTACCTCCTCCTTAGTGTAACGCAGTACATACCGTGTCCATGTCTGGAGATTTTCGGGTAGCTGTGGAGCAAATTACAAATAATTTTCATACTGATGCGAATTTGAGATTCCTTTCGCATTGGCACACATAAATTAGTAAATCACTCGGGCCGGTACCAGCGCGAGGCCCGGCAAGTGTGAGCCCAAGTGCTGGCAGACGAGTTCCTGGAGGGTGATGAATGTGTAGCCATTATGTTTATCTTTCGCTAAGGCTCGTTCTGAAACGACTCCAAACGAATCCACCAGAAAGGCAAATGGGGGAAAGGCGGTGTCTGGTGGATGTTGTACCGCTTTGTGGTGTGTCTTTCGCATTCTTTCTGCAACAAATGTCGTGTAATGTCTCAGAAGAGTTTGTACGTCCACGATGTGAATGGAATAAATTTCTCTCGCTGCCTTTCGGTAGGCTGGTCTGGTGGTGTTTTACTCTTTTATCCTTTGTTGCAGCAGTTGGAGACGCTTAAAGGATATTTTTTGGGAACAATATGTACGCGCTTAAAAAAAGCAAAGCAACTTCTAACTTATTTATTTTTCTCTGGAAATCGTTCGGATTGGTTTGACCTTTCAATACTTGAATTTGTTAGTTGATTTCAATAGAAAAAGATCATTTTTAATCGCAACGAATTGCTTTATTTCTCTGGTGCTTTTGCAAAATTTTTCCTGCAATTACTGATATTGCTTCTTTCAGTACTATCCGTCACGACTCTCATTTAAGATTGATGTTTTGCCCCCGTTTGGTATACAATCATCGTGCAGTGGAACTTTACTTACATTCGAAATTTGCAAAAATGTCAGAAGCCGAAGTGCATGCATTCATGGAACTATTCATTTGCAAAGTATCTATCATTTTTTAGCAACCTCACGTTTGTTTTACAGTTCTTTATTTTTATTTTGTTCAAGTTAACCGCCACGCTACACCAAAATGCCTTCTCTTGGAGCGCATACTTCCCATACGACAGTTTTATTTTTGCCCATTGACTTTTCAAATGGTTCAAATGAAAAAGCTCTTATATGGGAGGATGGAGCAATTGAATGTTGCTTGCTTCGTTTTCCACCCGGCGCAATATGCTCGTTTTTTAGAATATTTTTTTGGTAGTTCTGGTTTACAATTTTTCGCCAGAGCAAAAGTAAAAACACGCACATAGAAATGGATACCGGAGATATACAGCTCCATTCGGTATCCTTTTCAAACGATGGCATATACTTGACTCTTTTTTCGTCCCGCATTCACTCGGTTCGGTGGCCGCGATTTTCTTTGCTTTTGCACTGCACTCACGCGGTGGAGTTTTCATCCCGCTTTCTAGTTTTTCCGCCACCGTGATTCATTTGGTTCCATTTCTATGCTGTCTGGTGCTTTATTGATCCCGGGTGCGTCACGTACGTGGAAGTGGTGTGGTTCCTCTGTCACATGTTTTTTTTTTTCGTTTTGCATGTGGCTCCATATCTTATGTCATTCTATGGAACTTACGACCCCTGGAACAGATACAGTTAAAAATATTCCCCAACAGCATAAGCGTCCCGGAAAACGTTTGATATCCTCGCGGAACGAGGTAAACATTCATAAATGTTAGCTCACCATAGAAAAATGTATTTTCGTTCGAGAATTGGGATAGAGGTCTAAACGTGTCCGCAAGCATTTATAAATGAAATAAAAAGTTACCTTTTCATATGTCGTATTTGCGTGGTTTGCAAGTCGAAAGACCACCGTGAGGGAAGGGAGAAAGCAGAGAGAGAACTATTTAAAGTGTCAACGACGAAGGCAATGGATTGCGATGCAAATGGTTTATCCTGTTCCTGCCTTGATGGCGCTAACACTGCTTACAATGTTTCGCCGAAATATGTGGTCTGACCGATTCGTTATGTATATTCACTTCCTCATTCCGTGCATTTTTTTTGCGTGTTTATATGTGTCTAGGCGCCGCATGCGATCATCACCAACATGGCAAAGAGAAACTTTTATCCATGGGTTAGTCCTTCCAGGCAATGATAGTTTTTTTCTGGCTGAGTTTACTTTATGCTCGAAAGATCCACCGTAGAGGATACACTTTCCTTTTTGTTGCGACCATGGGCAGGATGAACTCACCCAAACCCCCCCCCCCTAGTCCCCATCGATCCCACCCACCACCCGGGAGCGTTTTCGGGCGGTTCGTACGGGTGGATTCTAATTAAATTTCGTGCGCCATGGGGGGAAAAAACGATTCTTGGCATTAATTAATTTTTAAGATCATAATAAATTTCCCGTACGCTCCGCCGGAACGGAGTCGCTGGTCGTGAAGGAACAAAAGTGTGCACGACGGCGAAAGGAAGGAGCGAGGTGGAGGAAAAACTCTGCGCGAGGCGGAGAAAGAGCGTGGATTGAAGTGAATCCGACCGATTCCACCAAACCCGCTGGGAATGTGCGTCTTTTGCACGGCCAGGGAGCCATGCAACGAGGGTGTGATGATGGGTGTTGCCGTGGTCGGAATTATGCTCTACCGGCACTTTTACTTTGCCGGGACTAAGGGACAGGACGCACGGAAGCATTTCGTTTCCTACGTCCCGCCGGCGACCAGCGTTCGTGCGTTCGTTCGTTCGTCACAACGCTTTCTCAGACTCTGTTTCAGTTCTTGTCCTGTGGAAAAGTCCTTTGCAAGCGCGCGATCGCAGTCACTTTAAGAGGATACGATACGTAGAAAAAGGCCAAGAATGACGAACGCATGCGGCGACAGCGTGGAAAGCGACTTACGAGAGCCGGGAATTACACCATTAGACTAAGCCGCGTGGATGGAGTAGATAATGGTATTATTAACGCGATGGCGCGCGAGTAATGGAGTCGCGTAATGTTTGCGTAACTAGTGTGAGGGAGGGAGGGAGGACGACAGGGAGGCACGAAAACATGAAACATATCCTCACGAAGCATAGCTGCACGTGCAGACAAATTTGTAAATACACCTGACATGGAGTACTTTAGCATCGCCATGGTTTATCTCCCGGGATCACTTTCACGCCCATGATCCTTGCTGGAGATCTCCTTCCTTCTTTGCTCTTCTTTCCGTCATTTGTGGCTTGCTTGTGCTTGCTTGGAAGTATTGCCGTTCTCGGCTTCTTGATGGCAAATCACAGGGGAGAGTTTTCCACCACTTTTACCTTTTTTTTTCTCTCCATTTCCTGTCGCTTATTCTTGCATATATACATTCTTTTTACGATTGTTGTCCTGTAATGATGGCGCCGTCTCGACGTCATCCGGCTTGCGAGACTTTTTCCCCGTGGTTTTCAAGCTCGCTCCACTTGCTTTGTAGCCATTTCCTATTGCCACAGTTGAAATAACCGTCAACGAACCGTTGTCGTCGTCGGATTTGTTTGTTTGTGTGTGCGGCAAGTGCATCGCCCAAAACAACACGGGAGCGCTCCTTGCCATCCCCCATAGCCGTCGCAGGTTTGGCTTGACGGTTTTTTGCACAGAAGAGCGCAAAACAATGGAGAGAATGAATAACAAAAATTGGTAGCTCAAGAGCAATAAAAAAAGCTATAATGTTGGGTTCTTAAAAAACATTTGCATCAAGTGGTGATGGTGGTCCTTTTTTGGTCGTCCATCCCCGCCGGAAGGAAGTGGCAGTTCGAATGAAAAGCTGAAGTGGGGCGAACCGTGGATTATGGCAACAAATTTCGCAGTGGAGAAGTCATTTTACTTGCATATCGCAGCTGCTGCTGCTGCTACTGCTGCTACTACTGCTGTTGACCAGCAAAATAAAGTTTGTCAACCAAACATGCTGCATTGAGCACATCTGCCAGCAGAGTCTGCATTGGAATACTGATGGATTAAAGGGGCAGCGTTTCGGTTTCATCTTGATGTAAGTTATACGTCCTGGAGCGAAGAGCTGTGTTTCAATTATATTTTATCGTTATTATTTTAAGTTATTTGCCTTTCTCTGCATCGCAATGTTTATTTTGAAGTCTGTTTTACAGTTTATAAAAACTGTTTTGTTATCTTATTTGTTTTGTCGATGAACTACTTTGATGTTTTTCGTCTTCAATAAAGATAATAAACAGGACAAACATAATAAAACCTTTTCGCTTATCAATTTAAGAGAAACGTAACAGATGTAACGCATGTTGCAAATAAAACCAAAAGCATTGTGATCGGTAAACAAGAAGGTAAAAGTTAGCATACAAATAGCTTGATAATACTGGAAAATATGTCCAGGGTTCTTCCGAACTCTTAAACTATGCAAATAAACGCTTCACCCAGCATAAATGTAGCGCAACAACGGTCGGAACATATTTTACACCTCCTGTTGGGGCTCCCACACACAAATACACAAGCGAACCATTTCATCGTGCCCGTTTGATCCCGGGCGGAAATGGTGTGCAAATTGAATAAAATATTACAAGAAGGTCCACCGTCCGGCCGGGCAGGAACTATCCGTAATGGAATTCCTTTTGCAACATGAAAAAAAAGGTACTCCGGCATCCCGGTGGCGCCACTTGTCCCGATGATGAATGGGGCCGAAACCATTTCCGTCGAGGGCTGCTGGAAACTAATGTCCCTACACGGGGTGTTAATGTTCGCCCGGGTGGTGGTAATAATTTCGAAGCGAACGAACCGGGGCCGCACACTATGGGGACGGTTTAGTGGGAGGACCGCTCGGTTGATGGATGCAAATGACAGTAGCAGACGACGAACTGTTTAGTCACCCGATCGCCCGCCAGGGTGTAACAGTTTTGCCATCGTTTCGAAGCCACAATCTTTCGCCGTCCCGTTGCGACTGCTCGCCAGTTTGTGGTAATTTCTTGCCATCTAAGGTGACTTTTGGGATGCTTTTTTTTCCACGAGCAACGCGCTTGAGCGATTCAGTGTCCCACTGCGACCATCATCATGATCGTTACTAGCGGAGGCATTCGTATTATTTAGGCTAGTCTTTTTCGGAACTTCTTTATTACTAGCAAAGGCTCGAGCAGGAAATAGTCATTTCCCGTCGTCGAGGTGCCCAACCACTATTGTCTCGTGTACGCATTTCAAAGCCCGCTTGATGGAGCCTTTTTTCATCTCTTCCTCTCGAGTGGGAGGACGTAGAGCACAAAATTAATATACCGGCGCCGTCAAACGGTTCCAATGTCCTTTCTTTGCACATCGTTACTTGCACGAGGGCGAACGGTGGTGTAGTCTTCGGTAGGTCTTTTAACCATTTTTTTCTGTTATTATTCCAGTCAAACTCTCATCATTCACGTCCTTTGCCCCCACTTGATGTGTTCGAGGTTGGCGGGTTGAAATCACAAAATGCTACTTAACATAAGAATAATGATAATGATGAGCCAGATGGGAGGCAGCTGGCTAAGAGCAGCAGAGCTTTTGTGCCGGAGAACTCATTTCTTACGGCTTCCGTTTGTTGCAGTTTAAGCACTTTTCTCCTTCGGAAGTTTCGCTTTTGCGACATCTAGAAGGTCGTTATCTACGAAAAAGGCGCAGCTAAAAAAAATTTAAGAAAAACCGAATGATGAGGGGAAAATATGGCAAAAGTCCTACCGAAGGCGCATACATTAATTTGTCTTTCTCAATATTGGCGAACGGGAAGGTCCTAGGTTATGCATTAATATCTTCGCAACAACGTTGTCGGTGTACCAAAAGAGAAAGAACTTTAAAGGAAAGTTTTCTCCTCCTCACATGGGTTCGGTCGGGGGAGGAAAAAAAAAGGATTGCACACTCAATCCTTTCGGTGCATCGCCCTTCTGTCGAGAGAGTTTAAGTTCCCATATGCTTAAAAGGGACTAAACGAAGAATGAAAAACTTTTCTCATTCACACCAGCACACCCTGAGAGGCTTCCAATATTCTCCACGTTCCTAATCCCGTCACTGAGAAATTGATTCATTTTACGCTACACAGGATCGAGTTCGTAGAGGAAGAACTGTTTAAAACTGATTGACGTAGAGGCGGTTCGGGTGTTCGATGCCACTTTGCATTTTGCTTCCACCCACTTCCATTTCCAAGTCCATTTTCTCCGCCACCCTCCGCATGGAAGCAGATGAAAATGGAAGGAAAAAAGCCTTTTTTTGCAGCCGGCCATCCTTTAGCATCCTTTCCAGATGTCCCAGCAGACGAGGGCAACCGACGTGGTTGCTATTTGTGCGCCGTTCCTAAATCTGGCACTCGTCCCCGGGTCCCGGGGGAAGGGAACGGCGGACGGGAGACTATTTTTATCCCCCGTGTGCCTCGGTCCCGTTCCATTAAACTGTCTCAAGATTTCTCATTGCATTTCCCTGGCGGAATGTCGCAACCCGGGGTAGCATTTTCTCTTCCGAGACTCCAAGCTCCTGATCTTCTGGCGTACATACGAATATGTATCCTTTCTAGATTCCACTTTGATACTGCTTTGCCTGCACATAGAAAGCATATGGATCCTTCCGGAGGAAGAAATGCTACAGTTTTCCCTTTTTTTCTTTTATTCATTATGGAGAAAATTTCCTTTTTTCCCGTTTTCCGTTTTCTATGTATTTCTTCGTCGAAATCACATCTTCGGTAGGAAGTTCTCGGTCCTCGGTGTCGGGTGGTAGGACTCCAGCACGTGATCTTCCCGTGTCCCTTTTGAGGACCATTAGGGAGACAAGGACGGCGGGAAAACCCCCTCTTGACCGTACCCGGTAGAAAGGCAAACGAATTGCCGACCATTGTCGTCGTGCGTCGTTTGGGGAAAGATAAAGCAGCGAGCGTGTCGACACCGGACCAAGAACTGCCGGAACTTGTCCGGACGGCCCGGCTAGCCATTGCAACCCGAGCGGAAACTGGGCGGCGAATGAATGTACTGTAAAATTTTAATGATGTTTGTGTTGATAAATATTTTCTATAAATCCTGAACCCCTGAAGGCGCTTGCCTTCGGGGTTCTGCCGGGACACTCGGGTCGGTCCGAAGCCGACCATGAAGCCCAACAGCTGGTGCCTCTTGCGGTCGGTCGTGCGTCCTTTCAGTCTGAACATTATGTATCGTGTATGTTTGTGTGTGTGTGTGTGTGGGGGGGCTATGTGTGCGGTTTAGAGAATGAGAAAGAATTGCCGCCATTTATTCCCCAGCGCTAAGGACAGGCGGAGGTTTGTCTTGTCACACGATCTCGAGTCGGGTGAAAAAATCCCGTCTGACGGAAAAACACAAAGGCTGTTCCTCGCACGGTACACTTTTCTTGCGGTCGCTTTTTCTTTGCGTGTTTTTTTAGCATGCAGGTAAAGCATGTATTTGATTTTCAATCTCGTTCGTTTGTCTACTCTTTTCTTTTACTTACAAGAGTAGAGAAAGAACCAAGCGAAATGCCCCACATATCTCTGGAATGTTGCAGAACAAAAGATAATTTATCTTTTGAAAACATTTCGTATACGGAACAGGGTCTCCCAAGAAGATTGATTGTAAGGAAATCATGCCTAATTATGCACTAAGAAACAGTTTGTAAAAAATGCAGCTTTTAATTCTATACTTGGAGCATTCTAAAAGTGTTGGAAAGTCTTGTATTTCACTTACGATCATCACTAAGAATAAAATAAAAGTTTTTAAATACATAGTCTAATAAACTATTTGATTTAATATTTTCCTCTTCAGGCCTCACAACTCGCATGAATAAAAATCAACCCAGATTAAATCTGCTAATTACTTATAGAACATAAGTTGGCCTTAGCTGGAAACCGGTCCCAATGCAAGAAAAACTGGTCCATCCATTTTTTCTCCAGTGTCTACTTGTTGTACATTTCGATCTGCCACTCACCCGGCAATTAGTACATATTCTTCAGACACTGGAAACAAATCTACGACATGGCTGCTTATCGCTTCGGGACTCTACTCCATCCGACGCGGTTCGATTCCGGGCGAGAATCCGTTAGAAACCCGTTACGCCAGCTCTTCCGCGCGGTTGGTTGATGAGCCAGCAACACGCACCGAATGCGTGCCGCTTGTCCGGTGGCTGCGTATTCGGTACATCAGTCACCGTTTGGGAATGTTTTCGCTTGATTACGTGCCTTCTCCTTTTCCTTTGCTTGCCGCTCCGGGGAGCTAAAAATTCTCCCGGTAAACACACACCCGAGGTTGGGTCGAGTGTTCTGGCTACCTAGTTTCGTTATCCAATGTTTTTCCCCCTTTTTTTGCAGCGATGGGCGATGTAAATTCGATACCGCAACGTGTGTAGCGCAGGAGAGGAAAAAACAAACACGGACGATGTGAAATGTGTTCTGCGCTTGCCGCATCGCCGAGCGCTTGGCTAATAAATATCATTACCGAGCAAATGAATGAATTACACTCCGTTAGCCTGTCAGCTGGGAGCTCTGCATGCCCGGTGCATCCCACCGGCGGTGGAGTTTGGCGCGAAGCTGCCTGTTGGCTGGGAAGTAGTGCCTTATCAGCTACCAACAGCGCACCCGAAGCAACCAACGTGTATCCCGTTACCGACGTGCCGTCACGCGAGAGTCCCGCAAGGGAACGCGTTTCCGTCTGGTGCAACCAGATGCGCACCTTGCGGTCTGATGCGATGGACACGGGAAATAGTTTTCCGGAAAGCGTCGTTAAACGTATGATTTACCGATGGTGTACTGGAACCCGCACACGAATCGGAACTGATGTTGCGATGGTGCAACATGCTGGTGTTATGTGGTGGCTATTACTCAATACCAAACCGACATAACAACAGATGGTTTTATTTATTTGATAATAACCATATTGACGAGATTTAGATTTTTTGATCGAAGAACTGTATTTCTATCGTAATTTTTTTTTTTATCGATTTTTTAGAAATGTGTAGTAGAGATCTTTTGAGAAATTAGGAACTACTAAAATTGTATGCTTTTGCAAGTTCGAAATATTTGAAACAAAATTTAAAAATGTGTTAAACAATACTAAGAGATCAACTTAGTTTATAAGCAGTTTGATCTAAAATATTATGATAAACTAAATGGCACATTTGTCAATGAGTTAATGCTTTTATCTAAAAGAAAGAGTAAAAACAGCAGAAAAAAATAATAAATAAATCTGTGGGGATTTGAATCTCATGAACCTTTCGAATCCTGAATGAATCTTCATGAATCTTTCATGGATCTTTAACGAACCTCCATGATTCTTTCATTGGCGTGGATCATGCGACCAAAAACAAACAAAAATGGGATTCCTCTACCCAGTTTTTGATCATCACTGCTCATCAGTTGATAATGTTTTGGGATTCATGAATCTCTAAAACACAAAAAAATCTTTCAGATTAATGAATCTGAATCTGAATCACACAAATATAGATAAAAGGCTTCCTTTAAAAAAAACTACACCTTGTTTCGGGAAGTAAAATGATAAATCGAATATTTAGAATGAGCAACACTATTCAAAACGTAGAGAAAATCATTTTTCAAAGTCCATTCTGTCGTGTCCGATTTCTTTCAATCTTTTTCTTTAACGATTATTTTTATAACGGTTGATCAGTGTCTGCGATAAACCACGAGGTAAGCCACCCGTCGGGATCGAGAAGATCGAGCCCAATTTGAGCGTAACGTGTAAACCGCATATCGTTAGAACCATTTACGGACGCGTTCCGTCCGGCCGACTGATTGATCGTAATGTGCTCCCTTCGCTCGTTGGGATCATCAACGCACGCACTGGTTTGTTTCTTTTCGAGAAGCGTTCGAGACGTCGAAACGTCCCCATCCATCTGAACCTCCCCAGCAGAGACCCACTTTTCCCCCAGCAATCGCGTGGATGTGGTTGTAATCCGTTGGGGGGACCCTTCGGGATGGGCGATCATCCCCAAAGCCGAAGAGATGCGCCAATGCGGACCTTATGTTATGACATCGAACGCGCGGGGAACCGGTTTCAAAACATACAAACACGCCGTACATCCGGTGGCTTCCAACCGGTCCCGGTTCAAGGTTGATGGTGCGGAAAAGGCGGTTGGCCGGGAAAGCTTTCTTCCGTGCGGTGCGGGAGGGCGAAAGCGTAACGTGTCGCCCCAGATGGAAACAGGTTTCGCTCATCACTTTCCGTCCCAGCCAACGTTTCCTCCACCGGGAGGCTGAGCGTTACGTAGTTACTGCGTTGGGCCACAACAACGGTTTGCTGGAAAAACGACCAGAAGAAAAGCTGGGGGGCTCTACGCGTCAAAGCCCCACGCTGGGAGAGTGATAGAGATTAGCGTCTGTCGGGGAGCTCAACTCGCTCCGGTCGACCCAAATGGTCGAACACATCCAAAGCCCAGCCCACGACGACCACCAGCTTTCCGATGCACTTTGGCGCGAAAAGCCCCAACCCAACACATGACGTTTCCACGCTACGGTGAGTTCCATCGGTGGCTATAAATTTTCCTCCAGATTGCATCGTCGTGACCAGTTCGCCGACCGTCACCGTTCCCAGTATGTGGGTCAGTGGAGAGACGTCTGCCTAAGCTAGACCTGCACGGCGGGATCAGGTTCGCTGCGGGACTCGCTGTCTCCGGTGTTGGTGGCGGTGGTGGTAGGCCTAGAACAAGTTTATCCAGAATCCTCCGCAGCTGAAAAATGCATCTATGACAAGCGCCTGACACAAGAGGCAAGTGGTTCACCCCAGCAACTCTCCGCAATGTGCAACTGTATCGAATTGCATTTACCATTTGGCCTAGTCAGCCTCAGTGTACCGTTGGAAATCGCACTCGTACGCGTTTGTCGGTTCGGAATGGGAGTTTTTAGAAGGCAACATCGACCGGACAAGTGGTATTTGTGTCCCCCCTGCGCGTTTGCATATATTTCAGGGTGTAATCCCCTGGTGGGATTTTTGTGGCTTTTCCCCTGTTCCGGCCTGGCGGGGTTGACGAGGAAAGTGGAACAAATTTACAGGACCGGTTTTGCAATTGCATTTTGATGCAAGTTGCAGCATTTTGAGGTTGTTGCAATTCTGTTTGATTTTCCATTGGCTCCGCTTCGTTCAAGTTCAGCTAATTGGAGATGAGTTCCTAAACTGTTTCGTTGCTTCTTCGCTCCAGTTGGTTTTTCTAGAGTTGTTTGATTGAAATTATATTTTTTATTACAGAGCTTCTGAATTTCTTCTGTTCCAAGATAGGTTTTTATTTATATTGAACTACTTTAATTCGTTTCGTTTTCAAGAACAACTTGTTTGCTTTGTACTTTGTGAATGACTGTTTTAAGTTTATCTTTGAATTGATTTTAGAAAGTTTTCGTATTTTTTTATTATATTTTGATTGAAAACCATCTTAATTTAAGAAACAAAACTTGTTGAGGAAAAACAATTTAATTTTCGTCTCATGATATCTCAATCTCTGTCATTAAACATTTTATTGAGTTTGTTGCAGTTCACATAAAATCCTATTTTTTCCTTTTCAATACCAACCTATGTGATTGAAAAGGTATTGATCATTATCATTTTTATAATAGTGTAACTATTTTTTTTTAATTTTCTGTTCATTGAAAATGAGCAATGTTATTATTTGCCCATAACATTTCAATTGCTGTTTTCTATTTTGCTGTTGAGGTTGTTCGGGTATGTATAAAATCCTATTTTTTTCCTTTTCAAGAACCTGTTAACTTTGTTCTTTGTAATTGAATATTGGATTCGTTGTTTTACTTATTGAGAAAGGGAACTTTTGACGGAAAAATATCGTCGAAAAAATGTTTATGCTAATCGAAGACAAAATTAAATCCTAAAAATGTAATAAAAAAAATACCATTGGCATTATCCTAGCTCGATATTGCATAAAACTCATTGAAAACATGACGCAATGGGGTTCAAGCATAACGGTTCGTTGGTAATTGGTGACCTGTTTCTGAACTATCCCTCCCGCAATCCTCCTGGCGAACCGATCGCAGGCGCATCGATCCCCACGGGAAGGGGAGGCAATAAATACCATCAAATGGCTCGCACCGGTGCCCAGGGCAAGACATTTGCGGCATGTGCCGGCTCTGGGTCAGAGCCACGCTGGGCCAAAGTTAATAAGGTCCGCCGTCGCCACCGCCGCAATCAGTACTGCCCTTGTTCGGCACCAGTATCTGGCACCGGGTCGGAGAAAACAGCGGTTCCGTTGTAAACTGGGTCTGGTTTTCCTCCGACCCGGGCGTACATGCTCCGTTAAGAGAAGATAATAAAGAAAGAAGGTACACGGCCAGCTGCCCGCCCCGAAAGTGCCCCGGAAAACGAAACAACCAGCCAATTGTTGTGCCGAAATATCAAGTGCACACAACCTCGTGCTTTTGGCGGTTCATTTGAACCGTAAAAAAAATGTATATGGATGGAGGCAAAACCATATCGTGGCATCGTCCGCTGGTCGAATCTCGGGTCCCGTGGAAAGCCGGAGGGAAAAACATCTCGCGGCAAACGAAAAAAAAAATGGAAGCAAAATAAAACGCAACCGGTATCGAACGCGGCGATCATCGAGCGAACCTGTCGCCGACCGAAGACCTCCCCTTCCCCCCCTCCCCGTTCCGTTGTAGGGGGAAAAATGTAATGTAGGTTAACAGGTACAAATCGCTCGAGGGCAGCGAAAAAGAATGTTGTGGTTGTGGCTTTTCACTCTCTTTCTCTCTGCCTCATTTTATGCTGGCATTTTTTCCTCCTTCTTATGCTTGCGAGTGGACCTCCCCATGGTAAGCAGAGCATAATAAAGGGTAGTTGTTTGCGTTTTTTGCCCTCCCCACAGTATTGGTCGCTACCATTTTCCATCTTTTTTTTTCTTCTCTCTGACGTGTGCGAATTGTTAATTTAAACCTTCACCTTCACCCAGACCCAGGCGGCACCAATCGTAGCTTTTCGCTCCCTTCATTTCATCCCCCAGCTTCGGCTGAAGGGGAGGAAGTTGTGGGTAAAGTTTGGTGCGCCATGATAAATGGAAAGTAAATACTAACACACAGACGGATGAAGATGCGTGAAGATGATCTACTGATTCGTATTCTGGGGATCTTTTATATTCGTTCCCAACGCCAGACGTATTCACGAAGGAATCACCAAACACTCCAATGAGATCCCGCGGGGTCGAACCGAATGGGGTCAACTGGGAACCTTAACGAGTGAAAAGGGGTTTAATTAAACAACAGCTACATCATATGCCCCTGCTTTAGGAACGTTCGTCTTTAAGGTTTATGTAACTTTGGAGAAGCTTGTGCTTGAAACGGTACGACCGAGAAAAAGGTAAACAACCACAAAGAAGCTCCATTAGAGCGTCCTCTTGCAGCTTTTTCTGTTTACTTGCGACAAAAAAAAAATTACCGTTTCGTATGCCCTCTTCCGGAGGGATACAATTTCCCGAGAAATTTTCTCGCCTTCATAAAGCTGCCTAAGTGTAAATTGATACACGCTCACGTGGAAAACGGGTCGATTAGTTAATACGTGTGTCCGCTTAGCATCGGCTCACATATCTTCACGGACCGCGATTCCCCCCGTCCTTCCCCGAGCGTACGGGCGTGACCTTTTGGGGGGCACAAACTGTCCTATGGCGTGCGAGAAACCGAGAAAAAAGACACTCATGAAAACACATTTCCTTCCCTGGAAGGAAATGATGCCCCGAGGGCGACCATACGGGGGAAAAAAATAATTTATCATTAAATATGTATGCAGTCCTACTCATTCATTCATCATTTTTTCTGGTGCCTCCTGTGCCTACGCTGGCATCTCTTTCGTCCTCCGTGGCGGTAAGAGTCCTTGCGTCGTCGTGCTGTCGTGTTCGCCGGGCGTCTAGTGCTACCGGCCAATTATCCTGTCGTATCCATTTCAGCTTGAGGCCGAGGTCGTCGAATGGAATTCCTCACGTATTCGTTCGTATATTTATGTTCCAGCACCGGCGGGATCCTCCGTGGACGAGGAGATCACACTAGAGGACGCAATTTGATATATTTTTTTCTCTGTCTTTCATCTCTCGTGTGTGTCTCCAGTCTCGTCAGTCAAATTGTATTTATCTTTTTTTTCCCTGTGTTTTGCCTCTTGTAGGATCATTGTCCACCACTCGAACCCCCTGCTCAAAGTACTCCCGCTTAGGCCAGAAGCTGGACATGGCCGGCCGGTTGTCCCGACGTGAAGTTTTTCCTATTTCCTACCGATAAAAAAGAGCAATTTCCGCGTTGGTAGCACATACACTTCCCGCTGGCGACGTCGTTCCGCCCACTACTTGCCATCATCGCATGATGGCGGATGATCTACGGAAGCCACCGAAAAGTGTGCGAGTAGCTGGATGAAAAAAAAACGCTTCCCTCCGTCGTTAATAATTCATTCGCATTTTATTGTCTACATTGGACGCTGTCTGTTTCATCTTTTTTTTTTTTTTGGTTTGGTTTCTTTCACTTTCCTTTTGGAAGCCATTCAGCTAGATTATGTTCCGTGCGTGCCTCAGAAACTAAACGCTGTGTTTTCCCGTTCCCGTTCTGCCACCGGAGTTTTCCACCGCACCTATTTTCCCCATTCACCCACACCAAGCGACAAATCCGGTGTAGAATTAGCAAGCTCACGGGCTTTCCGCCCATAACTTTCTCTCTCTCTCTCTTTCTCTCTCTCTTCCGGCCAGGAAAATGGGAAGGCGCCGAGTTCTTACGCTCGGACTCGCCGATGCCGCGTGAGGTGGAAAATCCGCTTTGACTCGCTGTTGGCATTGTTTGAGTGTATTAGGCTGAACTTGTTAACGTTAGCCGGGAAAAGGGGGAGGCCGGTGTTTAATCCGATTGGTGTCGATTCGTGGTTCGATCGGTTCGAGGTGTCGAGGAGGTGGAGTGGGACTGGGGTGGGCGCTAGCGATCGGATCGGTTAACGGAAGCTGAAGGATTTGCGTGCTAATCCATCCGGCGTCGGTATGTTTATGCATATTTTAAGGTGTTGAAGAATATTTACTTGGCCAAGGGAAGGTGGTTTAATGTTTCTTTAAGATGAAAGTGTGTTGATGCAGCGTTAAGGTGTTGATGGAAAATGGATAAACATTGTACACGATTTCTGGCCCAAAATTGATTGTAACTTAAGCATTCGATGTTTTTCGTCAGTAGGTTTTACATCGATACTTTTAAATTTGTTTAGAGAAAGTGAAGATCCCTAATTTTCCTTTCAGTTTTTCATTCAATCCTAGTGAGATATGGATCATATCCATCTCAAATCATTTCAAGATTGTCATCTGAACTATTTTCCCCAAATTTTTCCGGTAGCAATCCTCATTAAATTACCGCATTTCATTGGCCTCGAATCCATAGTTTCCCCGGTCCGGGCTCGGTGGCCCATCGGGTCCCCTCTGTTTTTGGCACACTTTGGCCGACGTCACCGAAGCTCATCAACACTTTCTCATCTCCCCTCCCCGCCCTAAAAGCGAGTGACGGATCGGCTGGACACAACGCTGCTCCGGAAAACCCGCGCGCCAAGTAGCATCGGAATCGGAGCATGATTTTGGTGTTTTTAAATGATTTTTATTTCTTTCCTCTTCTCGTAACCGACTGCAACACTCATTGGGGAGCGAAATTTGGGTTATAGGAGAAAATTATAATTACAGATCGTTTCTCCACTGTTGTGCGCGGCTCGCAAGGCATCCTCCCCCCGACGTCTAGTGTCTGGCTTTGTCTGTGTTTGAGGTGTAATTATCTCTAATTGAGTAATGCGGCTAGGAACATCATGTCGCCCATCATCGCCTCGGCAGCGCGTCCTCTCCAAGGCGTACGAACGGTATGGGAAAATGGCGTCGAGAAGAAAGCCAAATCCGGGGGGTTGCGAAGTGGAAAAAAAACGCTTCAGAAAGTTAACGACCGCACTACCGGGCCGGGCCTACGGTGTGGGTGAGGAAAGTGGAAAATATGCCCACATTGGTCCCATTTTCTCGCCGATAGTCTCCTATCGCAATCGCAATCTCGCACGCGGTATCGTAATCAGCCGAGTTCAGGTGAGGTTGGAGCATTCCTCTAGGCGTTGATTTTTCCCGCCTCTCTACCTTCCTCGGCGCTTCCCTCCACCGCAAACGGACACTTGGTCAAGTTCAATCACCAAGTTCGTGCCGGAATGGTCGTTGATTACCGAGCGTGTGCCACTTACCGAACCTCTCCGCCTTTCAGCTCGCTGGCAAGCAAGAAGCAAACTGACGCCGAATTTCATAAGCGCGAAAGCATCTCATCACGCGCGCAATGTCATTGCCAGTAACGAGTGAGCGTCCATTTTGGTGGTTGCGTGACGTTGCGTTAGTGGCTCCACCCCATTGGTGCGTTAATTGGTTGGGCCGATACTGCGGTGGTGGTGGCTGGCGCCACGATGAAGGAAATCAATCGTTTCTCACATCTGCAAGAGGAAGGTAAAAATTACGATGATTGGATTAATAATTATGATACAAATTTATCGATACTCGATCAAAGAAACGATGTTCCCGGGAGGTGATTTTACGACGGTAATTTTATTAAAATTAATGGTTGCGTGTGTTCTTAGTAGGTGGATTGGGCTTCTTCGTTACGACATAGACATTGGTTTGCAAATAACCACTTTACATTCATTCTAATTAATGCAATACTCGTTAAAAGCGCTTTTTATTACATCGTTTCAATATTTTGGTCAATAATTTCGGAGGCTTACTTTTGATTGTAAATCTATTTCTCTTCAAATTTTAGTACGATTTTATGCGTACGATAATTTGTTAATTTATTTTCCCACAGCTACGAAAAAATAAACACCTCCTGTATCGAGGCAAAGTGATCGGCAAAGTTTGGGAGATGGAAGAACTACCCCAGGACTGGATGACCGGTGTCGTTGTACCGGTCTTCAAAAAAGGGGATAGGCTGGACTGCGAGAACTACCGTGGCATTACCATACCAAATGCCGCCTATAAGATCTTCTCTCAACTTTTGCTCCAACAGTTGCTGCCCCTGGCCGAAAACTTTGTTGGGGAGTATCAAGCCGGCTTCATGGATGGACGCTCGACAACTGACCAGCTGTTTACGCTCCGGCAGATTTTACAAAAATGCCGTGAGTACAACTGCAGAACGCATCACGTCTTCATTGACTTCAAGGCGGCCTATGACAGCATTGACCGGCAACAGCTGTGGATGCTGATGAAGGAGTTTCAGTTTCCGAACAAGCTGATCAGGCTGTGTAGGGCGACTATGGGCAATGTGATGTGTTCTGTAAGGGTCGGTGGTGTCGCGTCCGCTCAGTTTGCTTCCCAGAGAGGGCTGAGGCAAGGGGATAGCCTTTCATGTATCCTGTTCAACGTGGCCTTAGAAGGTGTGATAAGGCGAGTAGGCATCGACACGCGAGGTACCATCTTCTGGCGCTCAATTCAACTCCTGGGCTACGCGGACGACATTGACATTGTTGCGATCAACAAGAGGACGGTTGCGGAAACGTATGCTGGACTTAAGTCAGAAGCTCAGCGAGTTGGACTCCAGATCAACACGTCAAAGACAAAATACATGCAAGGATTAGGGTCTAGGGATAACACCCCAGATACCTTTCCCGACATCACCTTGGATAACGACACTCTGGAGGAGGTGGGTTCCTTCGTATACCTTGGATCCCAAGTCACATGTGACTCGGACACATCCTTGGAAATTCGGAGGCGCATCCTCGCTGGAAATCGCACCTTCTGTAGTCTACGTAAGTGGCCCCGTTGTGCTCTACGGACATGAGACATGGACCTTACTGGAAGGCGATCTGCGCGCACTTGGCGTTTTTGAACGCAAGGTGCTACGTTCGATCTTCGGAGGGGTGCGGGACGCGGACGGCGCTTGGAGAAGGCGGTGGAATGATGAGCTGTACGAGCTGCTAGGTGATCCCCCAATTGGTGTCCTGGTGAAAATCGGGAGACTAAGATGGCTGGGACATATAGCGAGGAGGCCTGCTAGCTATCCAGCCAGGGAGGTCATCGAAAAGGACCCAATAGGCACGCGGAGGAGAGGGGCGCAGCGAGTACGATGGCTTGACCAGGTCGAGGCAGACTTGCGGAGGATCGGTGTTTCGAGTTGGAGATCTGCAGCACAGGACCGGGCGTTATGGCGCAACATTTTGTTCACGGCACGAGTCGACCGACGGCTCTAGTCCGTTATATATGTATCGAGGCAATGGTACGACTAACATTGTTGTAATATCTTATAAAATGCCCAAGGTTGAAAGTCCACAGGCCTTTTAATTTAATTTCCTTTTCCATATTTCATTCCACAACCCTAAAGAAGCATGTTATGGACAAACTATTTCGCATAATTTTTTTAAAAATTTATTACTGATTGTTGGATAAATTTTTACTGAAACAAAATTGTAAAATCAGGCGAGAATCAGAATATTTTTGTAAAACAGATTTATTTACCGAAATCATTTCGTCCATAGTTAGTTAAAATTACGTGCTCGAATTCTGAGGTGAGGAAATAGTTTGAAAAAGACTGTCTGTGGTACGAAGAGTTGATTTGCGATCAACGATACGTATAATTAAACGGTAGATAAAAGTTTTCTTCGCCATATTATTATGGTTCATTACTTGGACAAATATTCTTCCAATTCACAAGCCATTGCACCGCTCCATTAACCCAACATTGTTTCAATTATCAACAGACGGTAGGGCAGCACAGAATGTTGTACTTATCTGTTGCAAAACTACATATACTCTGATATCTTGTGCCCTTTTGTGTGCCCCTCTGAATCTGCTTTCGTTCATGTGTTCGTGTGTATGTGCTCTAGGTTGAAAGTTTCCACTTTGCATACGTGATTTAAATAAACTTTAATTTGTGCACATTAAACATCGCCATGGTACGCCGTGGCGGAGAGGGGGTTTTGGGTGGCCCCCGGGGCGACACAACATTCCACAATAAACACAACCCGAACTCCGAACCGGCGAAGGGAAACTTTTGTAATGAATAAATATCACGAACGGGATGGAGAATAATTTCCACGTTCCAAAGTACGGTACCGAGGCACCGGAAGGAGGACGAAAGAGAGGCAGGGAGCAGATAGCATTGCACTTTGATTTGAAAACCTTTTTTTTCGTTTTGCTTCCTTAGTTTTGTAACCCTCGGGACTTTCAGTCGCACCCGAGCTGGAAGGATATCGGAAGGTGCGATTGTCGAAGCAAGTTCAGGAGCCGGTCTTGTTGCTTGGTGCACGTGAAAATTGACAATCTTGGCGTAGAACGGCCCCGATGAGTGCTTGGAAAACTGGGGAAGTGGTAAAGGTCCTCCGGACGCGAGGACTCAAAACTCACAACTAGAGCAAATATTTACAAATCGAAATTGATAGTGGTAACAGTGTGGTTTACCCGAGACGTTATGTGTGGGTTTAGCTGGGTGGTTCGTCAGCGGTGGTGGTGGAGTTGGGGAAGGTGGGGCTGGGTAGGTTCTTTGCTGGTATCACAATTTCAACCACCGCACTATGGGTAGCTCGGTTTACCACGAAAAGGAAACCATTGTTATGAGCGTCTGAAGGCGCCTCCGGCACGCAGTTTTTCCGACAGCAGGGCTGGGAAAAAGCTTCCCCAAGTCCGACGCTTTTACTGGCCGGTTTTCGCGGGCAACCTTCAAGGACTGAGTCGCGAGGTCGATTCCGCGCCATTCCATCCTCAAGCAGTTGTAGTGAGGAGCGAAGAATGAAGGAAAAATGTTCCACTCACCGACGACGGCACGGAAAATGGTTGTTGTTTATATGCTAAATATTTGAAAGTGTCACCGGTTTCGACTCCGGGTGTCGGGTGTGCTGGAAAGTCTCGACGAAACGTCACCCAACGCCAAAGCAAGCACCGCGATGACGTGATAGCGTTCGTCGAAAGCACTCGGCAAGCTTCCGTAAAGGTGGGTCCGAAAGAATGTTTCGACCAACGGGAGTCTTTCCGGTCGGATTTTCTTCCACTTGCGCGAAAGGAACGTCTAGCCAGCGCGCCTCAGCGAGTAACGAAAACGAAGGTAAACATTAGCGTGTATATTGTCATCGTTCATCGTTGTTGCGTTTGCTTTCGCCTGATTGTATTTGTGATTGTGATTCCGCTTCTGCTGGTTCTTGCTGCTGCTGAGAGCAGGGAAACTCTAAACCTTCCACCGGAAGACGCCTCCAGCGCTTTTACCGAAAGCTTGCAAGAAGCCAACGTGAAGCGAATTAGAGAGAGGAAATTCGCTTGCAGATTCGGTTGAACAGGCGGAAGGAGAAAAGTGAACCGGCGTCGAATCGGCACGAACCACCACGACATACGAACCGTCACCGAGGGGCGAAGACGGTTGTAGGCTTTAAAAAAGTGTCACATAAGAAAATGTATGTATGCTAATGTTATTTATGGCACTGCCTGTTGGCGTTCCGTGTATGTGCGAAGGGGGCAAATTAGTCGCCTATTTTTGGATTCAAGATTTTCCTTTTCATAGTTTTTCTATTCTTTTTCCTTGCTCCACGAGGATGCTGGTTTGCTTGCGAGAATGGGCTAAATTTTCTTTCCCTTGTGTCACCCGGCACGAGAAAAACGGTCGGTAGGTTTAGGGCGTGAATTTTAAAGACAACCCAAATCAAGCCAAGCTTATGTGAGGGTTGCGTTTTTCTTTTGCCCTCCTGTCTGGTTGAGACATTTTCATGGATTAGCAAAATGTTAGCTATGAATATTAATGATAGAATATGTTTAAACATTTAAAAAATTGCAACCTTGGAAGAGAACACGTTTTAGATTTGCCTAATGAAATAAAAATGGTTCAATTAATTTGAGTCAATAAACGAATAGCGTTTCCACTTTAAACATATCTTTCCATATCTTTGCTAATACTGTAAGCTTAGTGTTTGTAGATTCGTGGCCGAATATGTTTTTGTTTGCAGTTTTATTCTTTTAAATCTAAATAATTTAATTTTAATGTGCTCAAGAAAACTAAATCCATTTCGAGAGATATTAATGAGATTCTCGTTGGAAATCTTGATGCACTCAAAACAAAACCCCAACCGTCAAAAAGTATCTTTATCCTTTTGGATGCATAAAAAATGTAAATATATTTGTCATTGGGCCGGCCGTGGATTAAACCACAACTCATTTACTGTTGCCACCAAAGTTCCATCCTATCGCGACGGCGAGATTCATCTTCATTCATTTTAATTATCCACTCGCCGTGGATAACTGAGCCGGACGTCGTCGGAGTTGTTCCGTTCGTCCGTATATCCTTGTCGCCTTTGAGTCTACTGGGTGGTTTAAGGGTGAACCATTGCGCGCATCCAGTTTTATTTACCCGGTCCTTTTTTTCCTCCTGATGTTCCTTCTGCAACGTATTTTTATTTCATTTTCCTCAAGCCTTTACTTAGTTTGCTGCTGGAAGTACTATTTTTTTTTACTTGCTTTTCCGCCCACGATACGTCAAGCGGAGGGAAAAACATAAAGCGTCGGAACAGGACTAATCTAATAAACGTATCCATTATTCCGGACGGACTTGGTTGACGCTTCCTCCTGCCCTGGTTGGCATCATCCTCCCTTGCCTCTTCCCAAAGGTTTGACCACGCTTTACCACTCCATCTGTAGTGGTTTGTGTTCTTTTTTTCAACATTCGCTACCGGAAGTTGTACTCCTCACGACCAACAACTAATAATCAGTGACACGACCGGTACACCTGGTCACTACAAACACGAAGTAGGACCGAAATGGAAGCTGCGGTACTCGAGAACAACGTCACCAACATGCCGTTCGACCAGAATTTCCCAGCTATGCTTCCAGCGAATGTATTATTTAGTTTCGGAACTTCCCTTACCCACCACACACACACACACAACCCGCGTCTCCTACCGGCAAGCATTGGAGTAGTGCAACAATGGACCAAACGTACCGTCCAACACCCGCGCGTTGCATGGTGTCGCTGAAACTAATCAAATTAATTAGGCAAGCTCTTTCGATGACAACTTCAGCGAAAGACAACCCTACCAACCGGGCCGCCCGCCCGCTGGGATGCAGCTCCGTGGAAATGGGAGGACATTGCGCGTACGCCACCACCATAAGACACACATACCAGCTGCTGAGTGGCGTGCCCTTTCTTTTTCGAACGGCACGAGAGCGCGAGAGCGAACTGGAAAGATTTAATTACCATACAATTACATTCCCATTAGACTAATGAAGAGAAATTAGATCCTGCTTTTGTGGTTCAGTGGTGTCGCTTGCTGGAAGATGAGGTAGGAAAAATAACGTAGAGAGAGAAAGAGAGAGACGGAGAGGATTGAAAAGCAGCCGCGAGACGAAGTGTTTTCGGAAAAGCCCGTAACGTATTCACCCCGTTGAAGATGACACCGATCGAAAAAGGGACTCCATTCCATTCCATTCGGCACTCGAGATGGCAATGACAGTGGAGAATGTGCGTTCAAACGACCGAACGCGGTAAATAACAGCCATAGGTCTTAATCTTGACAGGAAGCACACGATCAAATGGATGGGACGCATGTCTGGGGCGAAATGTCTGCAAATGGAACGCCCTCAAGTGTTTTGCTTCAGACGGTGGGTAGAATTTTGCGCCCTAAAAGCAGCACCATCTTAAGGAGGTTTCCCTGGAGTGACCGCCTCCGTCCTCCAAACCAGACAGCACCCAACAGCGGGGTGGCTATTTTGCCGGATGATTTGCAGTTTGTTGAGAGGTTGCTGCTCGAGAGTTTCCTGCCGAGGCGTCGAGTAAGCGGAGGATGACGAGGAGGTGGAAACTCGTGACTTTTCGCCATCGAACATATATCTTCTTTGCTAAACGGGAAGGTCCAACTCTGTTTCGGATTTGGGGAGGGAGGTGGAGCGATCTACCAACGCTAAAAGGCACAACTAATCTTCGCGGCGAATTGGTAGGAAAATGGAAGCCCGAAAGCTGTGAAATATTTCGCGCCACCGTGTTTGAGTCAAACATCTTCTTCGGGGGAGTTATGCCGCGTTAGAACGTTGCCTAGGCCTACGGCTCCAAAGAACCCTCTAGGGATGTTTTTTTTTTGTTGCTGTTGTTTTGTTTTCCTTCCCCTTTTTACGTCCACTTCCAGGCTGCTTTGCTTGGGCGTAATTAATTTGGAAAATTAATTCCTCTACCGGCCCGGCTTGGAGGCACAACAAGAAGTTTTGTTTTGGCCGAATTCTTCACCCACCCTTGGGCCAGCCCAAAAACCTTCCGGTACCGATGGTGGTGGGTGCATTTTTCCTTCTAAGACGCCCACCACCGGAAGCGCCATGAAAGCGAGTTCAAATGGTGAGTTGGCAGCTGGAGCAACTACTTCGGTGCGAGTAATGGGAACAAATTAGTTTCGTCGAGGTGTAAACTTTTTCGCACAGGAACACACCTCCCGACGCTGTAAAATGGGCTCAAACCACCCACCACCAGTACCAGCAGGTGTGTTATCCGGACGTCCCAAAACGCTCCGTTCTTTTCGAATCCAACGTGCAATGTTACATGGTTGTTTATTATTTAAGCAACACGAAATACCACAATTCTTTTCCATTTTCTTTGGCCCTTTATCGCTTGAAGGCCCCGCCGGAAAGGTTGTTCACTTTAATGAATACCACTGTTAAGGTTAAAGTTGAAGAAAAAAAAACGTCTAAAACTGAAACACACTTCCACGGCGTTGGTTTCGTTACTTCCGGCAAGCAAAATGCCACTGTAACACCTTCTCTCATGACGACGCGTGTGAATTGGCTTTTGTCCGTCGTCGTCGTGCTCAAAACTGTTGCCGACCCTTTTTTCCACCAAAGAGTTTCGGGAGAAAGGGCTACAGCACGAATGCGGTGGGGTGAAAGGAAAAACCGCCCTCATAATTAAGCTGTTTAGAGCTTCTTAGCGCTGCTGCAAATGCGTTAGAACGCCCGAGCACAACAAACACGAATAAATTTTCCAAGACTCGCGGGTTGGTTTTATGTCCCGCCTGTTCACCGGAAGGCGCATTTAAGTTTTTATTTTCGCTCCATTCTTCGCATCTTTTTGATGTGGGTGTCGGAAAGCCAAAAGCAGCAGGTCCGGATGTAGGGTTCCTTTCCCCCCTCATTTACGGTTGCACATCCGTTCTCCGGATTCGGATTCTACGAAGACTGCATCGACGTATGTGTGCATGATAATGTTAACGGTAATTAAAGTTCTTTTATTTCCCTGTTCCTCCACCATGATGATGATGCATCGTTTTTTTCCCGATTTGAAAATGCTTCCCTCAAGGGAAAATGGGGGCCTTAAATGACTCGGCACTCGTTGAAGCACGCTGCAGTTTCAGCTAAAGTGTCACTGCGCTGGCTTCGTGTGTGTAGGTGTGTGTTTTCTTTAATTCCCCTTGGCAAGAAAGAAGCATTCTATACACTTCTTCCCTCGACACTGGGTCACCAAGGTTATGCAGTGCCGGCACCGTTCCACTTCGTGCATCGGATGCACTTCCGGTGGGTTCTAGATTTGTGAGAATGCATGTGCCTCGGTGCAACAGAGTGTATTCTTTGTTGGAGCCGTACTTCCTCGATCGTTTGCTTTATTCGGTGAGTGTTTCCCCCCCCCCCCCCCCCCCCCCCCCCCTATTTTCTCGTCTTTCTTTTTCGTCCAAAATTTAAGATGTCGTCATCAGGAAGGCGGAACGATGCTACTTTGTTAACCCCGGCTTCCGGTCCACCCCCGAACGAATGACATTTTAATTGTTCTTCCTAGATGGAGCAACGGAAAGTTGCGCTTCCGTTCCTTAGAATGTCTCCGATTTCGGTGCATGGCAAATGGGTTGTAAAATTGAGTTTCCCCTTTTTGCGCAGGGCGCGACGTTAAGTTGGAAGTTATGCTGATTGAAACTGGGTGGATCGTTGTTGCCGACCCCACCATACGGGTTCAGGAACAAGTTCAAATTTTCGTACAAAAATGTACGGGTACTAAGCTGGGTGCTCGAAAAAGTTCGGAAGTTTATTATTGAATTCAAAAACCTTCGCTTCGTCGTGCTGCTTCGACAATTTGCCTTACTCCCAAAAGTGTTACTTCCTGCTACTATAGGTTCTCACTTCTATACAAAGGAAGCCATCCAACGTCTGCTTCTAACACTCATGTTCCACACTGGATAGTAATTCGTTGCCCTTTTTGCAAACAAACGCCCCAATACACATATTGGTAGTTCAATTAAATACTTCCATCCGTGTACTTGGTCATTCCAGCTACAAACCCGGGAGCCATCTGCTTGTAACTCCTTTCGAGATCAAATACTTCCTCTGGGGTTCGTAAATCTAACAAGTGTGTCTGCTGTGAAAGCGTCCGAAGATAACCTTTCCATTGGTTTCTGTTCGTAGAAAAATCGTCAAACATTGTCCGGTTCATCGAAGCGACGTCCGAACATCGAGCTCTGTGCATCCCATTTGCTACGGGAAGGGGAGGTTCCTTTGAGGTTCTATTGGAAGATACGATGCAAATGCACATCAACCCGGTGGTCCGTGGGAATATGTTCGAGCGAAACAAACGGTCTTCGTTTGCAGATGCACATCGCTGCAGAATCCATGCGAGAAACGGAACGAATATTGGAGAGGATCAAGTGGAGGCGTCCTCTTAGCCCTTAGCCTTTCCTGTCAACATTAGGACACCTCATTCGAGCCGAAACACACACACACACACATATGTTCAAGCTTTTCCACCGACTGCTTCCGGATGGGAGTGGAAACGTAATAATGTCAATATTTCATCATCAAACCAAACGAAAACTGGACCCGACAGCAGCTCGTCTCTAACAACACCGAACCGAAATAGTTCCCGACATCATCATCATCATCACCACCACCACCACCACCATCCCATCGATGCGGTGTGGTTTTTAGCAGCGCGAGGGTGTGTGTGTGTGTGTGTGGTGAGGTGTGCGGTACGAGATAAAATTGGTTTCCTGGTTCCGCCAGCCATGTGTGTACATTAAGGTTCAGGCATAATTTCCCTTGCACATCGGTACATCAACAGCCGATGTTTTGCGTACGCCGGAATGATTCACCGGAGCCAAATTCAAATAGAACGAAGCCGAAGGTTGTTTTCCTCACGCACGCAACACGATCTCGACGAAATGGGAATTGAAAATTGTTGCATCCTTTTTCGGAATCTCCGAAAGCGAAAATGTGCATCGGGCCCGGTCCAAGTGTGCTGGGAAACACTTTCCCGGTTGTTGGAGGTGTTGGAAAATCAACACCGTGAGGCGTTAGGATCACCCTAACGCCGCCATGGGCCCGATCCTGGGCAAATGTGTAACATGGCTGTATTATTTATTACACCATAATGCCAACCACACTAACCTCCGAAACCTTCGCTGTCGGACATGTCGCTTGTCGGAGCCCGTTGACCTCGGACCGATAATAATGCCAGCCCGAAACCAATTTTCCCAAACCGCATCTCAAACCGACGCCACCAGACGCCTCGTGGGCTCGTGTTTTCGGTGTGATTTTGGTGTGTAAGGCCACATGGTGTCGGTGTGGAACAACAATGGACGCCCCAATGGAAAGATTCCACCACAATCGGACCTCTGTTTTCTTAAAAGCATGGCAAACCTTAATGCTTGTAGATCATTATGGAAGTATTTATTCATTTGTAGGAGAGGCTTTTTTTTAAAAGAAAAAAATTATACACCATGGCGAACCTCGAGAGCGAACACATAAGCAGACGAAATGAGGTGCCAAATTTGTGTGCGTTCTTCTTACGGTAAACTAAATAACGGAAATCCTTTAGTAAAATGTTAGCTTTATCCTAGAGCCGGTATCAAAGGGTCCGTGTTGGGTTTTTTTTTTTATTTATGTTAGTTCTGTAAACGGTTTCGGACACTTATCAGATTGGTGTGGGCATTAGGAGCCTAAAACACTGATCCATGATAAAAAAGGGTACACACAAACTCTTTTTCGACGTGTTGTACATATAAGGGGGCCGGTCTGTGGTAAAGCCAAAGGCTAGTTGTAAAACATGTACCCAAATTCAGCCCAAAATCTGAGGGAGGTTTGGGGGACTAAAAATGTTCATCTAGGTTTTGCGACGAAAACACGCAAAACAACACACCGAAATCGTTGGTGAAAAGGACACGTTACAACACTTCCAATATGCCGCTCCCCAAAAGTACGTCCTCCCGGTGGCCTTCGGTTGGCAAACATTCCCAGCGGCCTGACGTCCAGCGAGCCGTCCGTGTGGCACTTGTGTCGGTGGCAGCAGCATTTGTCATAGGGTGAGCTTGTCTGGGCCGGTTTTGTTCCCTCCCCCCCCAAGATCCTCCTAGAGGCCACAAAACCCCTCCTACCCGCCCGTTACCGATACCCAAGACCGCATCTTCGAGAGCGTTATTTGCGGTTTTGCAAGCATCAGCCAACACTTGACATATATAATTTTGCGCTTGTTGCCAGTGGCCGGGGCGCGTGCCCACTCCTTATCGGAGTCCTCTCCTCCTCCTCCTTCTCCTCGTCCCAAAACCGGCCCCCAGCTCTTGTGGTGCGAAATGAGCCTGGCCGGTTCGCCATCGACCTTTTGCTTCCGGTTTCGTGCGGTTCCAAAAGGAAACCCGATGGGTTACGGTATTACATTATTCCAGCCCACTCTCTCCTGCGTGTCGTTGTGGTTCGGCTTTTTTGTGTGCATATTTTTACCACTTGTACCCCAACCAAAACGGGAGGAAAGGACGAGGGAAAACCTCAACAACCGTTTGAGCAGCCGATTGTCATGTGGTGATGGTTTCCTTTTCTTCCCATTTTTTTTTTTTTGTATTTTCTTTGGTGCCACCATTGAATCTGTGGAAGTATTTTTTTGAAGAGGGCGGCTGATGCGAAACGAAACATCACTCGTCGAACGCTCCTCCTCTCCACCGTAAGGGCGCCTTCTGACCACGAGTACACCCGGTCACCCCCCCCCCCCCCCCCCCGAGGATGCTCGAGGTCTTCTTTCATTTTCCGATTTTCCAATCCTTTCTCCTAGAGCATTGTCCGTCACGACTACTGACTGTGTCGTTTGAACGTTCGACCGAGCCACCAGACGGACGTTTGCCATCCGAACACGCTTCGAGCCTTCGCGAACGTGCCTCTTGCTAACGAAACACACAACGAGCCTTGCTAACCCACTCCCCGGGGCGGATTGCCTCCGATGGGGCTTCCCATGAGATTAAAATCAGCTAACCTCATCATCATCATCATCATCATAATCATCATTATCATCATCGCCATCATTATCCTCGCCTTCGTCGACGGATGGCAATGCGTCAGTACGTACTCCGTCACGAGGACACTCTCTGCAACGACAGGACATTATCGTATTGTGCGGAAAAGCCCTTCATGCGTGGGGACGAACAAAAAAGTGTGGCAAGCGACCGAGGGCAACAAACTTTAGCTCCTTGTCATCAGGATATAATTTGGGGCAGGATTATGCGTTGGAAAAGGTTTTTTCATCCCCGCCAAAAAAATAGTCACCCCTATTGTGGATGGACAAATTTGGATTTAAGTGGATGCGATGTCGTTCTAGGGCACTCATAGATGCTCCAAACACTTGTTACTAAGAACCACTCGAACGATATCAGAAAATAAATTTGATATTTCATTAGTGCGTTTCATTTTCTGGTGTTATTTGAATAATGAAATTTCACACGATTCATTTCACAAACTTTGATAGCAATCGAATAATTTAAAAAATCTACGGTTAAATATTTCAATAGCACTAATTTAAACAAAACTCAAAAGATCAATCTTTAATGTGTCTAATTGATTGAAGCTCGGAAACTTTTACTAAATACATGCTCTATCAATTGTTTAAAGAAGATTAAATATTATTTAAAAGACTGAAAAGAAAAAGGAATTTTGATATAGAAAAACAGTTAAACAGTAGAGCATTTTTAACAATTAAACCTTAACAAATCGTTTATTGATTACAACAGTTAGGTAAAAGGATTTGTTCCTTTTTTATCCTTATTAATACAATAAAACGATATCAAAGATTAAAGCTGA
Organism: Anopheles ziemanni; assembly: GCF_943734765.1. Lineage (NCBI taxonomy): Eukaryota > Metazoa > Arthropoda > Insecta > Diptera > Culicidae > Anopheles > Anopheles ziemanni. The sequence continues at coordinate 25,181,419 of NC_080705.1, read as the reverse complement.
GTAGAAATGCGAATGTTACTTGCCTACCTCAACCTTTTTATTTGATTCTTTAATTAAATTTCGTATAATTGCGTTTGTTTTAAAATGAACTGAGGTGTTGGTGACTAGTTACATTAACTATTCCAGTCGATTAAAGGAAAACGTGATTTAACTTGGTGAATATGAATATATAGAGTTGTGTAAATCAGAATATGAATAGAGAGTTGTGAGAGATTAAGCTTTGAAGATTCGAATCTGCAAGGATTCATCAATCCATCTGAATGGTGAAAGATTTATATGAATGAATCTCGTCATAAGATTCATAAAGCACAACGCTAGTCTTGTTAGATAGTAAAAAAGGTTCTTTAAATGGTAATTATAATTGAGAATTCCTTGATAGAAATCAAACGATAGACATTTTTGAAAGAAACAAACACAAGTGTCTTCATCACAGCAATAATTGGGATCGTTTAAAAGTGCCAAATTAAAGTCATTATCCTCCGGGACCAATCAAAACAAGGACGTGTTCAATCAATCACCAAACAGTATCGGTAAATAATAACTGCTGTGTGCTATTTTAATGTGTCTTGCGGATACGATAATGGCTCCGGCGTGTGGGTAACTATAATGACTGATGGCCCTTTCATGTGCCAGCACAGCACATCTTAAGTTTCCTCAAGAAGAACCGAATGGCACTCGCGCAAACAACAACTAAACACCCGTGGCTCATTATCTGGCAAGCTTCCCGCTTCTGAACCGGTTGGTTGGGCGTTACCGCAAACCCCATATTGGCACCTGCCATTTATTTCGACCCGATATTGCTTTCGCCCTTTCAGTCCCCGCTTCAGCTCGGGCGGGGAGAACGAATTCCTAATAGAGTGTAAATGCTTACCAAAAATTATGGCCCCGCAAGCAGTTGCTAATGGCATTAAAAAACATCCTTTTCGGCGCTTGAAACTTAAGGCGTCGTCCCCGTTCGCTGGAAAACCAGCTCGTTTTGCATATCGTTGCCGAACGGCGGATTGCGTACGCATTCGCATTCTTACCTAACGTTTGGGTGGTTTCCCCCCTTCCGATACTACTTTAATCAAATCCCAGCCCGGCGGTCACCGCATTGGGGTTCGATGGTATGGTGTGAATATCCGGCCATTAAAATCAACCGGCAAACCTTCTGCTCTCCTCTCCAACGCCTCGCCCCCTGTGTTCCGTATAGTTTTCTTTCTTTTTGTCTGCTTTTGGATGATTGTTGTTTTTCGGGTTAGGAAAAATGGTTACGCGAACCATGCGCGGATTTACCGCTAGCTTTTCACCATTATTCACAACCAATCAATCGGTCAACGACAGAAACCCCGGTTCCCGGTTTGGGGTTGCGTGTAGTCTACTGTTTTTTTTTCGATTTTCGCTCTCTTTTTCCTTTTCCTTCTTGCGGTATTGTTTCACTCATTTACCTTCTTGTTGCTAGTCAATTTCTTGCTCGCTTCACTGCTTTCCTTCTGCCCGCTGGCAAAGGCACACGAAATGGTCCTTGAAATCGACCATCCATCGACATCGATGCAAAACTTATGTGTTTTGCGCCCGGAAAAACCTCCGTCGGACCATTCGTTCGCGGCGTCCAAACCCCCCTCGAGCGTTTTGTTCTTTTAATATGCTTCCTTCGAATGCGGCTCCGATTTCGCGCGGTTCGCCTGTGATTGATAAGGGTTCGCGGGGATGTTTGATTAATTGTTTAATTACTTTCGCGTCGTCGCCCAATCGCGCAAACGGTGGAGGTCATGGAAAAGAAATCCATCAACTGAAACAAATCATTTCGAGTCGGCCGGTATCAAGGGTTGACTTTCGGGCGAAATCTCTCTCTCTCTCTCTCTCGCTTGCGATTGGAAAGAGCTGAGATTGGCAAAAGGTTTAAATTAAATTCACACCTAAAGTAAGTGACACAAAAGTGAAATTATCATCTCCACGGTAAGGATACCGTTTCTTGGTAGGGGTGTTACGCTTCCATTAATTCGGACACTCGTCAGGACACACTCAGTGAGGTCGAGAACTTTATTTTTGCTTGCTTTTCCCCTCCCGCTTGTCCGTTCGTTTTATCTTTACTGTTGACGAAGGAGCCGCACATTCTTTGGCTTGAGTGGGTGAAATGTAGCAAAACAAGAATGACAGGAAAGATGAAGAAAAAAACACGACACCCCCCACAAATTTTTGGGGTTGTCTTAATAGGAGGGAAATTGCCGCAAAAGAAAAAAAGTCAACCCAAAAGTTAACATTTCGCACTTTCCGCTTTTCACACCAAGAAAGTAGCAAGCCAACCGAGAAAAAAGATACCCCCCTGAAAAAAAGGATATCAACGTGTTGTCTCCGGTCGGGTTCGGATGCGCCTTCGGGGTGAAAATGGAAAAACCATTAAACATGTTTTCCTACCCCCTCTCCCACTCGCTTCCTTCCTTTTCGGCCATTAGACCGACCGTCCAGCGAGGGGCTTGATGATTTCGTGCCATTAAAATCCGGTCCGGATGTATATTTCTGACAGTTTTGGTTTTTCTACTTTTTCCTCGCGGTCAACTCCGAGGGGCAGCTCGTGGTGGATTGGATTTTTGCGGTCCCATAAATCTTGCACCAATTTCGACAAACCTGTGTGACGGCTTCAACCAACTTCGGGTGATGAGTTTCCACACTTTTCCACATTATTTCTGCGTGTAATAAACCCTTTTGTTTTCGTTTCTGTTGCTTTTCAGTTGAACAAATCTTTTTCTGTGGTTATCTTCACTTCAACAAAACCCTCGTCTTGTTACTTCTTTATGTTTTACTTTCCAGTTTTATTTAAACTTGTTTTAGTTTTCCTCAAGCGAGGTAGGAATTCGTTTTCGCACCTTGCGGGCGGTTCGCATTCTTGGCAGTTTATTTTCTTTGGGCTTGGTTTTATTCAACTAACTTCAGAAATAATCAACCCAACGCTCCGCTTCAGTTAACTTCCACTCTTTCAAGATATAGGTTTGCAATGTGCAAGCGTGTCGTGTTGGCACAACTGTACGGAAAACTACGACCCTCCCCCAGCAAGCCTTCATTCGTTCTGTCGCCCCGGAGCGGAGCTTTTCAGATTCAAATACTTTTCTCTGCGGAAGGGAAATTGTTTCCCCCCACGATGCACGGACCTTCCCCGTCTTTGGGTGAGCTGACCAGGCACGTGACGAATCGGGCCGGAAACGCTCGCGAGGGCGGAAGAATGGAGTGCAAACTTTTGTCTGCAAAACAATTTCTTATGTTTATTCAAAAATTCCGACGCATTAGTGGCACCACACCGCGCGCCCGGGGGTGGAATGGGTTGACCGGAAATGGGGTGGAGACTCTCCCGGTGGCCTCCCGGAGTGTCGCGCCTTCGAGGCTCGAGAACTGCACCGGCTTTACCGGCAAAGGTCAAACGGCTCAAGCGGTGTGATATTTGCCGAATAACTTTCAACTGCTGGCACTGGCATTTGTTTCGTTGTTGCTGCGCTTATCCTTATCACCTGCCACCAACCGACCCCGGGGTGGACTCCGGTGTCCGGATTCGGACTTCGAGCGGCTGAAACTCGACAATCGTCAGCGAGTAATGGAATTATGTTAAACTTCAAATCCCATAAAACGGAGAGTGAGTGTGTCGTTCCCCGGGGGGCGTCTTCGGTGTTGATTTTCTTCCCGCGCGAAGGCTTTTATTTTTCTCTTCGCGTCTTTGACGACAAACTTTGACGTTCGTTTGCAGAATACGATTGGTTTGTTGGGCGTTTTTGGTGCCACCGCTGGTTTTTTTTTCCTCTACTCTTCTCCACCGCCCGAACAGTTTCCACTCAATCAAAAGAACTAGAACTTGGTCTTGCGGAACCGTTCGCCGACGGCGACGGCCAAGCCCGAGCGGGTTGCGCTCGTTGGGGAAGTATTAAGCGCAGTTCACTTCTAAATGGATGCAGATAGTGAGACAACTTTTCTTGCGTCCACCACTTCGTCGTCGTCCTCAGCGAGAACTGTTTTGTTCAATCCATCTTGTCCCAACCGCCCGCTGTTGACAGCGTTCGAAAGGTTTCTATGCGATGTCGTAAACTTCTTTCCTCTCGGGAAAGTTCACAGATAGGCTTGTCTTTTTTTCTGCTTTACCTCACTATTTGGATGATTGGTTCTATTTCTTTTTGGCGGAAGTGATTAAATCCAGCTCGCAGCGAAACGGATAGGTAGGATCATGACAGTGTTAAATTTTGTGCTAGTTTTCATTACCAATGTTTTCATTGCATCAATTAATAAAATTTTGAGCTTCAATGAAACGATTTTTTAAACTAGACCTTTAAAACAATTTGTTTGGAATATCGCTTCTAAATGGGATTTTCACCCAGCAATACGTGGTTCGAATAACATCTTTCCCGTTCAGTCATTCGATATGTAAACACACTACTCACAAAAAACAAAAAAAATGCTGCACTAACCGAACATTCCCATTTTTCCCAATCGATCATTCCCTGCTACGTTTGCTTAACCTCATTTTTGACCTGCTGATCAAATCTATGTTTTTCCCCCAGCAAACCTTTGCGTTCTTAGCACTACTGATCCAGATTTTATGCGGAAATTAATCAAACCACAAACAAAAAAAAAAACACATTTTCAAACCGACCAATATTGTAAGTGAGGTCTATTTTCCATTCGCATCCCACAAGGGAAGTATGTTAATCATTGCTGCTCCGATTTAGAGCATCGATCTAAACCCATCGGGTTGGGTTTTGTTTTTGCTCGAAAACACCACTCGAAATAGGTGGTGAAGTTTTTCATTTCATGTATTTCCCCCCCCTCCTCACTCGGGAACTTGAAACCGGACCAGGAATTTTCCATTCCTTCGTAGTTCAAGGGCTGGTTGTTTTTTTTTTTTCTTTGCTTACTTCGTGTTTTTTTCTCGATCGTCTGAAGCTGATCGTAATTAAATCGATCTTTCGTGTTTTCTCTTCGGCCCAATCTTCTTTTCGCACCTCGAGGAAACTGGTTCTCTGAAAGTGTGTGGGTCTGAATGTTGCCTGCCAAGGTGCAAATTGGACCCACCGATAGCGTGAGTAGGTAGACAGGTGCAGTGCAGTGCAAATAGCGATAGGGGAGGAGAGTTTTCTTTTGATTTTCCGCAGGCGCGATTAGAGCAACACTGTTTGAGAGGGAGATAAACACGGAATGAAGCCTGTTCGTCTGGTGGTCGGTTTGAAATAAAATAAATTCGAAAAGAGTGCCTTCGAGAGGTGGTTCGCGTTCACGCCATCATGATCCGTTTCTAGCCTTGCATTGATTGTTTACATGGAAAAAACAAAAAATGGTCAATTTCACCAAACATGGCAAAACACAACCGGGGGAGGGAGCTGGTGCATGAAGGCAGAATTAAAACAAGAAAGATCACAAGAGCCCTCTTCAACACCCAGCAACTCGACGCTTCCTCGATAATAACCACCCGGCAGGCGAAGTAACGGGAAAGCCGCCGAAGACGAAACAGCCTTCTCTCGCGGCCGCACCGCTGTCGGCGAGTGAGATGTAACAGCAAACAGCGTTGTTTACCGGTGACTTGCGATGCGATAAGCGACGAACGCCGCGCCAATAGTAACGTTAGGCACACGTACACAGTGCATGCAACGCGCCGGCACGCATCCTCCCGTGCCATGATCGCTGGTCGGAAAAGCTGTTTTTCAGCGCTGGTGCTTTAAACGCTTCGAACGAACGGTACATTAACTCTCTCCGCGCGCACAATCACCCTTTCCCCAGGTTTCCGTTGCCTGTCGGAACGAAATTATGTGCCCAATAACGCAACCGCGAACAGTACAGTTCGATCGGATGATGGAGGATTTCTATTTTTCCCACTGTGTATGTGTTGCCCTCTATTTTGTTTTTTCGGCAACCAACGGGTTATCGGACAAGTGGAGTCGGTCTGGGGGATATGTTATTTGAAACGTTCCGGTAACCGAAGAGGAGTGCTTCTCATATCCATCCTCACGGTACCGATTGAAAGAAAATGTCGGCGAGGGGGAAAACACCAACCTCGTGCGCTCGTAAACCGTTGTATTTTTGTGCTTCTTTTGTTGGACAAATTAGTTGTAAAATCGATCATCATTCCGCGCGGCAGACGATTCTTGTCTCGGGGGAAAACCATTTCCATTCTGGAACGCATTTCCAAGCGAAACGGAGGCGTTGCCGCGTTCCATTTGAAAATCGATCTTTGATCGTATCGGACTCTCCCCTTTTTCCTCGCATCTCCCGGCACGCGGTGCCGTCTTTGTTAACGCCAAATAAGGTTAATCGAGTGCCGTAATGAGCGCTGATGAACCGATCGCACGGAGCCTCCCGTTGTTAGTTAGCGTTAAACGGCGCTGAAAAGTGTCCAGCGTTAAAAAAGTGGGGTTCTTCGATCATTCATCTGTTAGTTCGTACCCGCGAAAAACTATCCTATCCACTGCCTTCCACTGTGACCCTAATCGTTCAAAGGGTTCTCTTTTTCTATCAGTTGATCCCCATTTCGACATGGGAATGCAGAACTTGGGGATCTCGGGAAGGTTGGCATGATTTCGCCATCGAAATTAAGTGGCTTAGAAAAGTGCTAATGGACTTCTTTGGAGGTATTTTCCGTTCAATGGAGATCGTGATTGTAATCACGGCGATGCTAAAAGATCGAAAATAGGTCAAAAGATCTTACAAGCCGGGTAACGATTAACACATCGTAACTGTTGGCTGTTTATTTGTTGTGAATATTATCAAACACATCGACATTCAAAGCATATCAAATCTATTCCAATTGAAGTTATTTTATATTTTGCTATAACGCAGTTTACACAGATTATTTACTTTTCTTCAATTTATGTCTCATGATTTTTAAACTAATAATTTTGTTGTGAAGCAAATACCTCATAATTAAAGTAAAATTATTTCCATTTCATGTATTTCAGATTGTTTTGATTTTGTTCTATACATATCATATTGTTTCGCTTTAATTGTAACGATTTCCAGTGTCATTCGCGACGTACTTAATACCGTGAGCTAGTTGTTTTTTCCGTTTTTTTTATTTTGTCACGCCTCAAAACAAGTATCTGGTCTCCGGTTTTAGATTCTTTCGATTAGTTCCTAGTTGCTTTTTTCCTGTTTTTTTATTTCGATTTGTTACGCTTGTCACAGCCGGTTTTCTCTTATTACCATTATCCGTAACATTACTCCACACGCACACACACACACACGCACAGTCATGCACACAAATGTCTCCAGAAAAGCAGCAAAGGTGGAAAACGGTACCCGACTGGTGGGCATTTCCTTCGGTTTCGCACATTTCCTTCGTCTCCCCCCACGTGTGACATCATAAACAACTCCCGGGCGAACGATCCAACCGGTTCGCGATTGCTTGACCTAGAAACCGGTGGAACCGGGCTGTGGACAGCGGACGATAATAATATGTCCACTTGGAACATCCAGGGGAATGTACGTTTCCGTTTTACGGCGATTAGAATCTACTTGCGATGGGTCGGTGGAAGGTGACACTGAGTGAGACTCCCCGTGCGAGCTGCTCTTCTCGTTTTCCCGGGGCAGCAAACTTCACGTCCCCAGTGTCCGATGTGTTCACCAGTACCGGTTGACTGTACACGTTACCTTAAGGCGACGGTCTTACGGGAATTAGAAGAGCAACCTTCAACTTCCAGGCCAGGTCCGGACTCTCGGTGGTTAATTTATGAGCAGCCGCAATTAGAAAATAATCCACCCTCGTTTGGAAGCCACCATTTTGCTTGCCTTCGTGCCGGGTAAGGTCAACCGATGGCTTAAAATTTTACTTCCGTGTGCACGATGAACGTTCGTAATTCAACCTTTTCGGCCTCTTGTGGTTCGATAACAGACGTTTTATGATTTTTCCACGAAATTCAATAACCAACCGTTTCAGTACAAGCTTGTTTGCGTATGCGTTGTGATAAAAAATAGATGGCCCTTCCAACGGAAACTACCATTTTTACGTCAACGGCACGCTAAAGGCAATAACGAAAACCTTTCTCCAGGATCGGCCATGACTTTAACCACCCGATGCGAGGGAGATGTTTCCATGTTTGTACACTTTTTTCTGCGCTCGGTCTCTGCGTTGCGGTCCGGCAGATGACTATCGATGGAGGAAAAAGCGTAAAAGCGTCGTGTTTACCAATACATTCGCCGAAACCCTAGACAACCCGGCAGACGATGTCCCCCGGCCGCAACTGTTTTTCGAATCGATCGGGGCGACAAAAGATGCTGTTGCTGTGATGAGGACGTTTTGTGGGACGGGAATTTAATTTCACCCATAAACGTTTGGATTGGAGCTTAGTTGGTCGCATTTGGTCGAGGGTTTCCCTTGAAACGGGTGCAATTTGTTGGAAAAGTTTGAGCATAAATATTTAAAAGTGGGATAAAAGTAACCCCCCGTTTTCAGAACACAGTAAACCGTAACAGTGCCCTTTATTGCTGATGTTGTTTCAATTTTAAAACAACAAATCGTATGTGATAATGAACCTTGATTATCAATTCACTCCGGTACCCAAAAAAAGCTCTTGATGAACATTTTTTAAGTGATAACAATCATAAGATAAATCTCCCCCTTTTCACTACACAATAAATCATTTTCACTGACACTCCACTCGTTCATTCATCACAAGCCCGACATAAAGCGGGCTAATGGACGGCCGTTTCTCTGCCACTCCACGCACGAAACGAGCGTTCAAACAAGGCAAGTGATTTTATTCCAACTGCATTAATTTCCTGGCGAACTGATCATTGACTTTTCGGGGCGTTTAGAGGAACCCCTTTACTTACGCGCTTTGGCCAGTAATTTCTTGATCCATTTCCCAATCATCGTAAGTCGTCGGTGATGCCGGTTAGGTGAATAATACGGCGAACTCCTAAATACCTTCCCTCCCCGGGACACAAACTCACAAATACACTTTGGGCCGTAATCAATATTTATGTTGCCTTCTTGTGTACCTTTCGCGGGGCGCGGGAAAACCCCCTCGTGGCTTTCCGAGCACCTTCATAAAGAATTTCTTTATTAACCATATAGCGCTCACCGCACAGTCCGAGGCTCAAACTACACAGACACACACGCTAGCACATACACACACACACACACACACACACACACACGGTCACGGACGCGAGAGGAATTTATCTAGTTTGTGCCTCTGCAAACATTTCGCTTCGTTTTCGTCCCTTCGGATGGATTTATACGGCTCTCTTTCTGTCGTTTCGCTTTCCCATTTTCCTTCCCTTTCCTCCTTCCCTTCCCCTTCACCACCCTTTGGCGGGGGCCTCTAATCGACAAAAAGTGAATTTCCACCGGGACGTCACCGGCGGAAAAAGGGCGCACATTATAACGACGCGAAGAGCTCGTAAAATGCCGCGTTCGCTTCGCTGGCCAATTTCTCCCCTAGCGGCCACCCTTTCCGCTACCGCCCAACCCGGTGTTGATGATTGATGTGTGTGTGTGTTTGTGTATGCGGGGGAGAGATATGTGCGCACAATACGAAAAAAAAAAATGCTAGACCGGGCGAAAACTTATCACCGAAAAAAAATGGCTATCGTGGAAAAACAACCCCGTGCGGTTGGAAAATTGGGTCGGTTAATATCGTCGAGCTGGTGAAAAGTAAAACCCCAAAAGAAAAAAACCGGGCTCTAATCGAAATCGCTTTTGGAATGTCGGTATGTCCTCGTCGTCCGGTTGCATTCGCCATTTCCGGCTCCGAACGCTCATTTGGTGCAATTTCGTGCATTCGATTGAAGCGACTACCCAAATCGATGTGGCGATATTATTAGAATCCGGTTGATATTCAGCAGAAGCATGTAGAGATTGGAGCCATCGAGTGTTTCTCCCCGTGGTAGAGAAGGGCCAGCAATGAGGAATCTAAACGAGACGCTATTTTCACCCGACCCAAAGCTCGTTGACGTTGACGGCGGAGCTTGACGTGACAAATAGTGAACTCGACGTTTCATCCCTCGCACGGTTCGATTCCAAATGGAGGCTCTTGCCGGTTTTCCAACCGACCTCGGATCTGTCAGTTCGATTTCTTGTCATCCGCTTCCCTGCATCGTCGAAAAACCTTTTCCCATTCGGAAACCCGTTTGCAAAAATAAAAATCGTTATGCCAGGCTTAGGATATGGAAGGCTTCCCCATTTTTTTTTCTGCTTGCATCTTGCGAACATCCACGGTGGAATAGTTTAACGTCTCGGTGAAGGAATTTACAGACTCCCCCCCCGCTTCTACCCTGACATTCCCTAGCTCGGAGGATAGGACTTCATGCAACTCCCGTGCGTTCCCGTTTGTTCTAGGCGTCGATTAATCTAGTGGACTGTTGGTGTCGGGGGATTAGTTTCCAGTTCCTCACTCTATCCACACGGCAACATATATGTGTGTTCGTGTGTGGGTGTTTGGTTGTTTTACCCACGCAAAAGCGCCCTGGTCCAACGTCAGACTTCGGAAGGAAGTGAGGAAAATTGATTATTACGGTGCTGTCTATGGTATGTTATCAGTTTTCTTCTCCGTTCACCGTTTTTCGGAACGTCCGTCCAGGGGCAGATGGTTGGTGTTTTGCGAAACCGAAGGTTGCCACATCTGTTTCCATCCTGGGAAGCCCGCGCCCGGCACCACCCATCCGGAGTTGCCGGCCGGTTCGTGGCCATCGAACGGAACCCACATTAAAATGGTGCTGATGAAGCCGAAGAAGATAGACCCGGTCTGCGCTCCTAGCGCAGTGTTGTCGACTGCTTGTTGTACACGTGATTTTCTTTGTTTTATTTCCAACTTGCCCCGCGCAGCATCCCACTCCACCTCCATCCTCCATCGCAAACACTCTCGAAATAGATCGTTTGAAGCGAACAGTTGCGTTTAATGCGTCCAAAGTGGGGAACTTTTCTTGTCCAACCGGTCAACCGATGGCCGACTCCAGGCATATATCCCGTTTCGCTGTACCGGACACCTTCTCAGCTCGTTTCTTGTCCGAGAACCAATCATCGGTATGCAACGATAACATCGTACCCGCCACGTAATGCGCCACGTGCCTTCACACTGGGGAAGGATACGTATGCAAAGCTAATAACTTTTCTCCAACACCGGATCGACGATTAATGGCGATCATCTTATCCGCCCTTTCCTTCGCCCACCAGGGGGAAAATGCGAGTGAAAAACGATGTCGCCGGAGATAAGTTCCCTCATTTCGAACACCGACCGGTTGTGCCGTTGTGCGGACATCATTAACGTCCGATAACCGATCCGGGGCGCTCGGATATGGTTTGGTCTGGAATGTTATCCACACGGGCAGTAGTTGAAGTCGTCTAATAATAAACGATCCAGATAGACCGGCCCTGGGCTTTTGGTATGGCTTATGAGGTGATGACATTTTTGCCGTTAATTGGAACACGTTAATCCGATCTCGCAAATGAGATCTTCTAGTATTCATCAAACAGGTTTTTGTGTGCTTGAGATAGCGGGTCCTGCTCTTGTTCCTATATTCATCGCTTATTTTTAACGTTTAGTAGAATAATTCTTCGTGTTCTTGAGCCAATTTGTTTTATTTTTAAATTGTTAAATTATATTTTTTTGTCAAAATAATTCTTTGCGTGTCAGTTATCCTTCCTTCCACAACCCGCTGTACCAAGCAAACCCTTCGAAGGTCCTTGGCCGACTGTTTGGCTTTTGGTGGCTAAAAACAGCCGGACCCCCCGGTTTTTGGCGATCGACACTCGCGTTCCCTCGGACGCTCATGAGTACCGGACACTTCGGCAACGACACTTGCTCTCGCTCGGTAGTAGCAAACTCTTAGTATTCCTGCTCCAGAACTTGCCCCCAGAATCGCCTCTCGGAGGCTCAACCTGCCCGAGCAGAGCGCTCTTGCAATCTCTTGGCCATCAACCGACTAAGTCACTTTTTGGTGAAGCACTTTCCCGACAGGCACTGTACCCGGCAAAACCCCTTCGAAGCCGAACTGGATCGCAGTTGGTTTTATTATCTCGATCTTGAAAGCGAATTTGGGATGCCGCGTGATAGTTTTTCTTTTTCGGAAGTGGAGTGACTGACTTTCTCCGTGTCGCTTTTACGACCGAAATTACCCTCAAACCCATCATCCCTCTGCTACGAAAGAAGTGCAACATCAACACCCCCCCTTACCGTTTGCAATATCGAGTGGAGTGGTAGTAAAATTTTAAAATATCCTAAATTAACCATTACTGCTATAAACACGTACACCTTTTGTCTCGACGCGCCGCTTCCACGTGGTCCGTGGCCGTTTGTCCGCCTGCTGCCGGCCGGAGTGACCGTAAATCACGCCCGATGCCCAATTACGCCGGACGTGGTGCGGCACTTGGGATGGTTTGAACCCCCCGTTCCCGTTCGGCACTTTGGCGTTTTCCAATTTACGAACAGTTAACCTTAATCACTTGCCTTTATGTTATTGTAATTGTGCGCGCGAAGTTTGCGCTTTTTCCGCGCTGGTTGGGCGACCCCGCACGGGTTTTATTTTTTTTTTATCTATATAGATTTTTTTCCGTGCTTCTTTTTTTTTTGGTTTCGCTATCGAATCCGCAAAATCTACTTCACTTTTCGCTTCCTACACCGATTTTGTTAGGGGATGCTAATCACTGCAAAGGGGGGGCGAAAGAGAACACAATGAGATGAACCGAAACAAAAACAATAAAAATGAATACACCTAAACAGCATCTGAAAACAATCTAAAACCTAATCAAATCCGTGCTCGCGACACGGACACTGAATTTAATTTCTAATTTCTAAAAAAGCATCTCTTCAAGCACCGAACAACTCGAGGTCAATTGCGGACGCCAAAACAATAACGCACGAGAGAGGAAAGACCGAAATCAACAATCAAAACTCACTGACCACCGCGAGGTTAAACCCTCGAGTACGTTCGTTTCTTTCTCTTCCCCAACACACACTCTCCCTCCCTCCCTCACAAAACTGCGTAAATCCGGTGCGCGAAGGCGCGGAACACTTTATTGCCACGCTGATTAACTTCACTTAGAAACAATTTCCAACATCGGCTAGCGGGGGGTGGTTCGGAAATCTCGCCCGGAACACAGTCGGTCCACGATCCGGGACGCACCGCAGCGTGTTGGGAAATATTCACACGTCCACAGGGTTGGAACGCCATCGCATGCGTTCAAGGGAATAGGGTCATCTTCAGCGCCGGGCTTTTCGATACGCAATACGTACGCGATCGGAATAAGTCGCTTGGCAAGCGGGGAAAGCAAGAAAGTTACGCCCGCTTTGTCCCCTTTTGGGCGTTTCGAGGGAACGTTCTGAGCGGGGTGACTTGCGACTCACTGACGTAATCGCGACGACGCAGAAGAAGTTAAATCTAACGGCACTTTTCGGATTCACTCCCAACGTTCGTACGTTCGTTCGTTCGTTCGCGTGTTTCGTGTATTTTGGGGTCACACACTTGCCGGGAACGGACGAACACCGTCGTCGTCATGTGTGTGATCACATTCCGTTGGAATTTAAGGAGGTTGGAAATTTCTTTCCCTTACGGAAAGATGATTCACCGAAGGGATTACTTTGCACAACACCGGGAGGAGGAAAACTTAAAACATTTCCCAAACGACGATCGTAACCGTCGAGAAATCGATCGAGCGAACGCGTCGTACGAAATCCACAGAACAACTTCAACCAGCCGCAAGCAACGAACGTGTGTTTTCTCACAACGCACACGGGTTCGGGTGCCGTCTTGGTACGGCTCAACTTGCCCCGAAGTCTCTCTCGACTCGGTCCCGCGAATCCCGTTGCCAAGAAGAAGGCCAACGTTCCCGTTTTTATTTTATGTTATCGTTTCTCCTTCTCCTTCGCTCGTTTTTCTTGCGCTGTTTTCTTTGCACTTTAACAAACACAGACACACACACACACACAGAGAGACGCGTACGATCGCGAACAGATGCGTAGACCAGCTTCCTCCACTTGTGGGTTGTTCGCGGTGTATGGTATACCGGTTCGTTTGCTGCTGCGTTTGTGACTGCTGGGTTTGCTGTTCTTGCTGGCTCAACCGTTCGCAGGTGACTAACGAGTGGCGCAACGCGTTCGGGCCAGCGAACCCCGGGCCGGCACGCCACGGACTTGATCCCTCCCCGGTCGCCCGGTGGCCAGCTTCAACTTCACCAATACCACCAGCACCGGGCGTTTCTGGTTGGCGAGATCGTGAGATCTTGCCCTTGGAGATGGTTTTCTCTGCGTTTCGTTTGATCGCGGGCTTTTCTTTTTACACCAACACCAACACCAACGCCCGAGTGTCACGTGAAAAATGGGTCGAAATCGGTGAAAAAAACAACACAAACACACAAAATTCGGATGATGGAAAATATCTGCACACACGAACAAACCCCAGCGGCACGGGCACTTTTTCCGCGGGTGTTGAGTTTTTCCGGCCCGCACGCTTGCGAACACGGCTTCGGATGGGTTTTCCACCGCTTTTCCGCTGTGAATGCGCTGGCACTGGCGTCGGTCGCACGCAGGAAGCCTTCGTTCGTTCGTTCTGAGGTCGTGCTCTCGCTCGCCAGCTCTCCGCGTCGGAGATGAAGACAGCTACGCTCTCCCACGCGGTGGCGCCTTTTTCGTTATGCTCCAACCCAGCATCCGGAGTGTGTTCAGAGACACATGGTTGCGCTTGACATTCCGTTCCAAATGTAGTGCATATACTCGCTGGTTGCTCGAAAGCGAATCCTCTCTGTTTACGCCACCCCGAAACCAACGAACCAGCTGGGCTGCCATCTCGTGGAGAGGGTGGCCCTTTTGCGCGAAGGGCACTCACACGCTCACTCGCAGCCGCGTTTGTGGGGGGCCTTCGTGAGTGACACACGAAGTCGGGCGACCCGACCGTTGCAGCACCGCCGTCGAATAACTGTTCTTGTTTTTCTCGTCCCTTTTTCCTACTGCTCCAGTGCGACTTTATCTTCAAGCGCTTCGTAGACCCCTCGCCGGTGCCGGGATAAGGGTGGGTGGGGTGGGGGAAATGGGAAAGAAAACTCGCCGATGAACTGGAGCAGCCACTTTTTCCGGCGAAGGAAGCTGCATGGTTTTGCATGGTGCAGTGCGCGGGCAGTTCCTTCTCTTCCCTCTTTGCTGTCCAGCGTTTGTGTTGCACTTTTGTTCCATTTTCCGTTCTCCTCGGTTGGAACACTTTGCCACAAGCTTCATAATTAGCATTGTTTGCGGGATGCGATGGTGATGTGCCTCAGTTGATCGCCGTTTTGATGGGACGTAAAAAAAAGATAACCTCGTGTGGAATTCGTAATGAAATTTGTTTTCAATTTCGTAGAACAATAAATGCTGTCTATGTGTGCA
Source organism: Anopheles ziemanni (assembly GCF_943734765.1). Taxonomy (NCBI): domain Eukaryota; kingdom Metazoa; phylum Arthropoda; class Insecta; order Diptera; family Culicidae; genus Anopheles; species Anopheles ziemanni. Next base: position 25,166,114 of record NC_080705.1, on the reverse strand, counting down.
GTATGTGTTATGGTTTTGGTTGGCGAAAAATTCTTTTCGTCAACTAAACAACCACTCAGTTTTATGTCAAAACTTTAGGCAAATTTACCTTTGCTTGTAAAACATATTGCATATATTTTCATCAGAGATTTTCGTGTTGTTAAAAACAGTGCGGCTTTTGTCTGAATATGATGAACAAAGCGGTGAAGTATTTTAAAAGATACATCAATCTTTGATTTATAGCCCAGAAAAGGGGTTCTTCATAATTTGTTTATATTTCTTTAATAAACATTTTCTAAACTTTCTAAATCAAGGTTTACTTTTAAGTTTCGTTTTCAATTTTATTTTATTCGTCCATTTTATTAGGCTCTTTTCTTGTAAATCTTCCCAATTAAATTTGTCAATTCTACATCATATGCATATTTAAATCCAAAATGTAACTGTTCGTGAACCATAATCTCTCACTTTGCTCGTTAGCGGATAAGAGAAAAGTTATCGGCTTCTTTTGCTTGTCGTTGCTTGATTCGTGTAATTTGAGAGTATATTAGAAATGTTACAGAAACGAACGGTATTATTTTCCATCTGAAAGCTCCGTTAAAGCCCAATATGGTTCTAATGATGATTGTTTAATGTCCTTTAGAATAACGCGTTTAGGTTCTAATTTTCTAACTAATCTAACTCTTACATTTCTTTGAAGCAGGTAGCATTTGTAAATAAAACTCGTGGCTTCTACTGCTTTTATTCAAACGAAATTTCTTGTCTTCGCTCTACCTAATGTGTCAAATAAATAGCAAGGTTTAGTTTCTTTTCATAGTTTTTCCGTATAGGTTTTCAACATTAAGCTACTGTTCATTATGTTTCTCAATTAATTGGTTTATTTTTAGTCAATTAGTTCTAGGACTTGTTATAGACAGCAATTGAATGTTCGAGCCGAAATAGTTAATCCTCAAATTTTTTTTGCACGTGCCTCATTACATTCTAAAAATAAAAGCCTTAAAATAATGCTCGTTGAATTCAGAAGTCCTTGCTGAATATATTCATCCCTTTCGGCCACTCCGAAGTGCCAAAGCAAACACGACTCGACCAACCGTTGCCCGAACGTGAAATGAACTTTCGCTGATGAACCACAACAAAACCGTCATCCTTATGAACAGTGAATGAATCTTTCCTAACCAAAAATACTCCATCTCCCCATCCTCCATTCCGAAACGGCGTTCGAAAGCGGGAAGTTCAAAAGTTCATCGGCTCGGAACGTCCTCATCGACTCCCGCGGGAGAATTGATTAGGGCCGAACGCGCGATTGAAACCACTCCACTCCGCCAATCGCGGTTCCTCCCCACGCCCGATCGGATGCAGATTCCCGAACAGGCCAATAAATTTTTCATTAGAACATTAAATCACAAATTAATGAGGTCTGGCTTTCGTTCGCGACCAAGGGGGGGGGGGGGAGGGGGGAACCACGTAAATGGAGGAAGAAGGCACGAGTGTTTCCACCACGCCCGAGATCATTGGTTTTGCAGAAACGTCATAATTTAAATTTTCTCCCCATTGGCCCTTCTTTTCCCGATGTTTTGCCGATTAAATTTCGTGGGAGTTTATGGCACTCTGAGGGTGGAAAAATTCGCGACGTCGAACACTGACGCTCATTTGCATAAAGAAGAAATTATGCTAGCCCTAGACTTGTGGCCTCTCATACGCACATTTTCTGATGAGTGAGCATAAAAATTAGCACAAAGTCACCGAACGATAACTGTGCTAGTGCTGTGTCCTATTTTCCACCCTCCCCGAAGGACGAACGGATCATTTTCTAAGAGTGAAAAAAGAAGCCACCCAATAATAACCAATCAGCCGGCGTAGGAATTCGTGATCGAAAAGTCACGAATCATTAATTATGTCAAGAGGGACGCCTCCACCAGCACCCACCCAGTTTGTGTGACGGAAAGTTGAAGAACTGAACGGGGGCTTTTTGGTCCGGAACGAAGGAGAATCGGGGGAGAGGTGGCTTTCGGTGCCGCCATTTCTTTGGCGGGAGATAAACCGCGGATTGACACATATGTCAGATGGCGCCCGTAAATCGTTCGACCTATGGCACCGATCCCGACCCGCACCCCCCACTGGGTTCCTTTCCTTTCCTTCCCTCCCCCCTGCCGATGGGTTGATTAATGATATTACACGGCCGTTTTCATTTTCCCATTCCGTCGTTATTGTTTTGCCAATAATGAACAACGCAACACTCAATTTACATGTCGCACGCAACGGCTCGCAAAAGTAAGGTGTAACACGGAGGGTGGGAGTGGATGCTGGAACAAAAGCAACCCGAACACCGGAGAACCATTCTTCTTCGATTGTGTTACATCAAAAAGGTGACACGGCGTTGGTTGGTAGAAGCGTACCGCGTGCATGCGTTTTTCCGATATTGGCAGCAAAATGTTTTTCCATCCTCGAGGCCGTGAAACGCGGGATATAATAAATTGCCTCCAAGTGGTAGTGCGGGCCGGGGCCGCTTTGGACGGCACGAGCTCGGGGGTTGACAGTTCGTCAGGATACTGGAAGCAGTGCGTTGGCTTTTCCGCCCAACGGGAAAGGAAAGCGTCGAGCCGGAAGGAGGAAGGTTAATAAAATCCCACATCTATCCCACCGGGCGGGGGAAAGGGGGTAGAAACGGGGAGACGTTTGGTGGCCCACTTATGCCGCCTCGCCCCACCTCGGATCGGGTCGTGCAAAAGGTCAATAAATCATTCACGTTCCATTAGGCAAGTAGCACCCGATCTGTTGTGCCACCCCTCCCCCTGGCGCCCGTAGAGAGTGATCCAATTTGTGGTGGTCGGGTGTGGGTTGGGGAGGGGGGAGGGGTGGGAGGCTGTGCCAAGCCGGATGCTGCTGATGACGTCAGGAAAGGCTTCCCTCTTTGCCGAGCAAGACGTGTCCTTCCATTTCCGGGACGCTTCCCATCCGGATAGGCCACGTTCCACGGTTCCGGGTGTGTATTAGATTCTAGCCTCCGTTCATTTTCCCACTCGGTTTCGCTCGTTTCTTGCTCCACGGAAGATATAAGATTTTTAAAACGTCAAACCATCTCTTCCCCCGAAACACCGCGGAACACATTCGAAAGGGAATAGGAAGCAAAAATAAACAAAATTAGTGCCGGGATTCGAGCGGACAATTCAATTTCTGCTCACGTACCTCAACCGTCCGTTCGGCGGAATGGCGTAATGTCCGATTAAAAAACGTACGGGGAAAAGATAAATACAAGAACGGTGCATGGCGAAACGCAGATGATATGGCACGAATTATGGTAATCAACGGGACAGAGTGAGGATGGTTCGAATGACCGAATGGCAAACTAAAACTCCAGCAAAGAAAAGGAAAAAGAAAAGCTAACCGGTCAGGTAATGTCCTTTGACAAGGGTTATCGTAGAATGATGAATTTTTTAAACCGGAAGCAACAAAAGCGAAGGCAAACATTGGGGGGGGTGATTAGTTGATAAAATTAGAACAAACATTTCAAAGGGAATTTAAACCGAAGCAAACGAACGAAACATTTGACGTTACTATGGTAATTTGTGTTTATAAGTGCTGAATTCGAGTGCAGAAGGCTTTTAACATTTTTACTTTGAGTGAAAGTTGATTTCGTCTAAAATATTTTGCTCAATTTTAATTCTTTTCATTTCTTCCTATTTGGTTTTGAGAAACAAAGAAATTTCATATTTCGGCTGTGATTTCTTTTTCCTTCCAAAGTTATTCTAAGTCTTGTTTGTTCTTGTTCCAATCAACGGGAAACGTCTTCTAACTAATTTAGAATTTATTTTCCGGCGATTCTCGTCTTTATTGGAATTTAATTGACTGCCCGAGGGAAAAACGGTACGCCACATCGTTTGGCTATCATGGACGTCTAAGGAAAGAAGAAAGTGTGAGGAGAATGCAAAACAGAACCAAAAGCACCAACCAGCCATCCGAGAGGAAGGAAGCCATTTGCCGAAATGGTAATGTCGTAGCAGCTGTTACAAATGAACATTGGTGTTTGGCGCACCGGTTGTTGTGGTTTTCCCGGACGCCCAGCCTTGGAAGGCGCATGAAAAATGTCGCTCGAAAAGCCGCAAAACCGGCGGTGTTAACACGGGCGACAAGCGGATTTGAAAAGCATGTCCGTGGCGGATGTGTTTATTTTACCCAACGGAAGATAAGTTACAATTGAAGCTTTTGTTTTGGGATTGCTAATTGCAAGCGTACTGCTTAGGTTTATTTCATTTGCAGATGACTTCTCTAATCTTTTCAGATTAGCTTACTGTAGGTTTCAGTGCACATTTGAAGTTTACTGTTTGGTGAATTCAAGTGATGAGTAAATTATGCATTTGCTTAAAGAGAACTTAATTTCCAAAATATAAAATTTTATTTTATACTCATTTTAAAATCATTTGATAGTATTCTTAGAACATGATCTCCTTAACAATTAAATTCCGGGTCGGTTACTGGATCAAGTTGGGTTTGGAATAACATAATACAACGATACATTTGATTTGCTGCCAAAAATAACACTTTGTAAATCTCCCCAAATTACCTTGGGTTATCATCATCGTAATTCAATTTTCCCGCATCATCCCGCTGCTAATAAAAATCCCATTTAAAAATTAAATAATATGAACAAAATAATTTGCCTACGACCATTAAAGATTGCCAATTATCCCTCGTCCACCCGTTTGGCGGGTCAGTGAACCGTACGGAAAAGTGGTCAGCATCTCAACGAACAGCGGATGAACTTGAAGAACATTCCTTATCTCGCCCCGCGAAAGAACAACGCACACGAAAACATTAACTCTCATAATCTTCCTTCACTCTCTTCATTGGAGTTTTTCGGTCGGTATTCGGTAGGAATAACTCACCACACGAGTGAAGAACATTGGCGGTGAGAATAAGTTGCGCTTTGGGGTGCTTTTATTACCATTATTTTCCAATTGTTTCCATACAACGCAAAATATGCTCAATCCAGCCCATCATTCTTCTGCGTTCTGGCCTTCGCTCTGGCGCGTTGCACGTCGCACGTGGATAATATTGTTTGCTGGGAAAACTTCCCTAAAGTTTGCCAAACCGACTCCAGAAATAACCTTCCACGCGCGGAAGTTCTGCACCAGTTCGTGCTCATTTCTGGCCTTCACAGGGAAAACATTCTCGCCAAGGTGCGGTGGTTCGCCGAGTTGAGCCATAATGATGCAATGATTGGTAATTGTGCAGTCCCGGGTCCGAAAGGGTCGACCGACGGCGAGGACGGCTCAGGAAAGCCACAGTGCCGCACCCACAGATTAGCCCTCCCGTTCCGGATGGAGCGTACCACCTTGCTCTTACGGTTTCCTAGCGCTTCGGAAAAATGCAGCTTTAAAATGACACGCTTGGTGCAAAAAGTTTCACGTTCCACAAAATTAAGCCGTTGCGTTGGGATAGGTCCGGAAGGTGAATTTTGTCGAATCACGCTGAAGAAGTTGTCTGGATGAATAGAACTGGGGGTAGGGTTGTTTATGCTAGCGGAGTAGGTTGGGACGCGACCCGAATGATAGCACCCTTGTGGCCCTAACCTTAATTGACGAGTGAAAAGAACGGGAAGCTTTGATGTATCTTCGTTATTTCGATGCATTTCTCAAGTGAAAGTGTGCCAAATTTAAAGCTTAGCAGGCCATTTATTTGTATGTAGTATATATTCTTGTTTCTTTCATGTTGTTATTTTCATTTTGGATTATCTTCTTTGATGATATTAACTTTATTAGTTTTGAGTCAAGAAGTTTTCTCTTCGCAGCGGGATGAAGTGAGATGAGTTAAGACATTGGAATTAGGTTTGGAAAATGGAATTGCAGAGAAGTATTTGCACAAAATGGTTACTTATAAGTTACAAACTTTTTTTATGAAGAAAAACTATCTAATAAATAATCATAAATTGATTTTAAAATACGATTATTTTATTACGTAGCATTTTATTGTCATGATGATTTTAATCGTTTCACATCGAAATCTTCTACTGATTGTCTTGTATCACGTGCTACAAAAAATATTTCTGTCTGGTCATAAAATTTGCATCGAAAGCTTTTATCTTCGTAATCATAGGTTGAGTTGTGAAATTAACATTTTTTGTCACATTTTCATATCCATCCAGTATGTATCTTCGGAGGTCCTCTTTGTCACCTAGTCACAATCACGATGCTTAAAAAACTAGAAGACAATACTATTTTTTTTAAGCATGATTTGCATGAACTGTAGCGGAAAAATCCTGTTCTCGTTGTCTCGGTTCACTCCCTCCCCACTTTAACCTTCTATTGCATCTTTCACGTCAAATTCAACACAACACATCTAAAACCAAATTCTCATGCCTTTACTTGGAGTGACAGTTTTCTTTTAAGACCTTCCCTCACTTAGATTGAGATAACAGATGACGATTTGGTGGTAATTCGTTTCTAGTGTTTATTCACAAAGCAATAACATAGTTAGAGTCAAAGTGGAGGTCGTTTTTCAGAGTATTTCAATTATGTACAACAACATTTGGGCAATGATGTTTTACAAACTAACGCACAATGCAATAGACTTTCTATGCTGCAATGAAATTATTTCACAATAGAACATTCATGAAGTTTTTATCATTTTGATTTTCATTTTGGTTATTAAACTACCTCTCGCAGCATCATTTTTGTAAAGGCCATTAAGCGCTCATCATTTTTCAAGTGATACCATTTGTTATCTGGAGGTGTTTTGCTTTTATATGGGCCATTGAGATTAGAATCGCCGCAGCCGATGTACCACCAAGCACTACGAAAATGCTCGGCACAATTAAAATAAATAGAAATGTCATTGTCCCTATCCTTTGTGGAGAATTTCATACCATTGCTCCTCTTCAATGAATCTCCAGCCGTTCCGGTATATTTTCCAATCTTCAGTTCAAATCCTTCCGCTTCATTTCCAATCGAGAAATCGTCGTATCTTGCATAACCATAATTTCCCTGGTAGTCCTTGACTTCCACCAACAGTTCATGTCTTCTAGCTGACGTCAACTTGTGTAGATATTTCAATCCCAACCAGAATTCACGGTTGAGATCTCCAAAACCGTCGCGATATTCACTCCAATTGCGGAAGAAGTCGACTGCTCCATTGAACCGATGCTGGAATGTAATCCACCCTCCCCCGAAAGCTGCCTGTTCACAGTAAACCTTCACAAACTGACCGTACGCTAGCTGAATGTCGTATGTTCCTGACACGTTAGGTGCTGACCGGCATGAGCTATAAGCAGTAACTTCCACAATTTTCGATTGATTTCTGATAAACTTATTCTGAAGATCGGTTATCTTGTTGGTTTCATTTTGCAAGTGTTGAATGGTGGCTTGCAGCGTATGCTGATAAGAACTATTCACCTTCGCTATCAATTTGTTCTCCAGCTGTTCGAGTCGAGTTTTCGAATCGGCCTCTGTGCTCTTCACAATCCTGGTCACTTCCTGCAACGAAACTTCCCTTGCCTGTGTAGTTTTGTCCAATTCCTTCACAGTACGATCTGTTTCCTGCAAACATCAATACCACGCTTTGATATGTTGCTCGAAATATATAATTTCCTCTTATGTTTTCCAACCACATACCTTCATTCCAGACTGAACCTCTTTCAATGTGCTGTCCATTGCCTTAAAGATAGTCTCAAATTCCAACAGTTTTTTATGGAGGTTGTCGTCTCTCTCTTTAAACGTGCGGCCAATTTCCTATATAGATAAATAATTAGCTTCATGCACAGATTCAACAACATTTCTCTTTATTCACCTTCAATGCACGTTCCAAATTATCTAGTCTATCCTGTTGTTGGCCATCGTCCTGCTTCACTTCATCCGCACTACGCGACACCTCTTTTGGGGTGTTCTGACAGCTCTGATCTTTCGTTCTCAAATTTCGAACGGTAGCCTGCAGCTTGTCCTGCAGGAAGTCGAGTTTGCTTAGGAACAAATTCATACCGAAGCTATTGGAAGCAGAGGTAAAGTGAACTGAACACAGTACACCAACCAATAGCAAAATCACACGCGCACGAAATTTCATCACTAGAAGATCACGAAACAGGAACAACTCTACAGATGGACTCACTTTGTTTTCTGACGATCGTGTGTGGAGTTTGCCAATCTTTTATAAGGTCTCGGAACATTCTTTAATGCTCACAATAAGATGATAAGATGATCGTGGTTGTTGTGGGCAATGCAGAAATAACCTTCAAGCTAACCCATGAAAGGGTAGGTGTTGTTTGATAACAACCGTATTTTTAAACAACATTGCTTGTCCAGCGACGGTTCCAGCGGATATAGAAATCTTATGCATTAGATTCCTTCGAATCCTTTATTAATGAAAACATAGATCTATTTCAACACTATAACTAAACAAAATATGACATTTCAGACTCATATATTATCATCATTAAAACAATAACAAAGGAAATAGAAAACGATTTCAACCCTCTGAAGTCTATGTAACACATAACATGTATGTTTGTACTGTTTGTTTTAGTGGTGGGTTATGAACCCACACAACACGAAGTCGTATTAAGTTGAATAAATTGAATCTCATATTAGTATTTTTCGAATCGGAATCGCATTATGCATAGACAATGTACGAGCAATGTATATTCTTTGTTGCATATGATGCCGATTAAGAATGTAATACGATTTTCTTTATGCATACGTATAGATATACGAACAATGTACGGCTGATGTATATCGTAAGTCGTATATGATGCCGACTTAGAAAATATACGATTAAACATATACATTTTGAACAATGTACGGTTAGCGCCTCCACTTTTGTACGTATAGGCATTATTTTTGTATCATTTACGATTCAATCATATTGCATAGAAGTACGATTATTTCAAGTTGATATTCGATTTACATGCATATGTGTTGTGTGGGAATGCATTGTTATGTAGAAGTTATTCTTCGAAAATTATCACTGATACGACACTACACCAACCGAACCGATTACTAGGAATGTAATCTAGTCTGGGGTTTTCCTTGTCTTGTTTCTCTGGGGGTGCCCAAGGCGCAGCAGTAGCGCGAAGAAACTCCACGCCGCAGGTGTGGGATTGAATCTAGAATCTGGCACCCTTCGGTATTACGAACGGTTGACCACCCAAATCTATAATATACCGTCTTTCGATCACACATACTTTTTACGGAGAGAGGTCTTGTCCCACTACGGGAAGTCGGGCCACATAAAAAAAAGTTTTGAGTCTTATCGAATAGTGAATGAATTTTTGTTTCACTTGTTTCACTTTCAACATTTATCATTTATTTGATTTTTTTTCTTGTCCATCTCACATGATTCACTGGACTTTAAGCCTATTACTAATAAATATTGTATGGGTTTTCTGTAATTCGGTTCAAACTGATTTGTTTATAAAGAGCCTTACGGTTCATACGCGTTAGACATTTTTAAAGTTGGTTTAGCTAATAATGCAATAAAAAAAACTCACGAAATTAAATTAGCAGTTTCTTTTATGTCGAAACTGTTTCTAGTGAAGCCTCAGTAGCGAAACGACGTATGGAATTATTTGGTCAAACTTCAAAAATAAAAAATTAACCTAATTTCTCGAATCACAACCAAACGAATGCTGAATGAAAACAAGATTTAAGAAAACCCAACAAATGCTAGATGAAGTGGTATCGAAATTCCTTTAAAATCGGAGGTTTTTCTTTTTTATAGTTTTGAACTGAGCTTAATAACTCGGTTAGCATATAATATAATAATAATAATAATATAACTTTTCCATTCTCGTAAGCAAAAACGATTAATAAGCCAAGCATAAATCCTCGTAAATATTTTTTTCTCTAAAAGCTTGCGTTTCAAATGTTTGTAGGAAAAATACCCACACAACACGAAGTCGTATTAAGTTGAAGAAATTGAATCACATATTAGCATTTTTCGAATCGGAATCGCAGTAAGCATAGACAATGTACGAGCAATGTATATTCTTTGTTCCATATGATGCCGATTAAGAATGTAATACGATTTTCTTTATGCATACGTATAGATAAACGAGCAATGTCCGGCTGATGTATATCGTAAGTCGTATATGATGCCGACTTAGAAAATATACGACTAAACATATACATTTTGAACAATGTACGGTTAGCGCCTCCACTTTTGTACGTATAGGCATTATTTTAGCATCATTTACGATTCAATCATATTGCATAGAAGTACGATTATTTCAAATTGATATTCGATTTACATGCATATGTGTTGTGTGGGTAGTGAACAAATTTAAAGTCGTAGTAAAAAGATAAAGACATAGAAAGATCCCACGGAAAGTATGTAAAAAGACATGTAGGTTTTCTAAGACCAATAAAAATAATAAGCAGCACCTACGGTAAAAATAAAATTGATACAAAAACAGATCGATCTAATTTAAACCAAAGCCAACAACATTCGTTCAGTGATTGGACGCAAACGCTGGCCACTATTAACAGCTTTTACATTCTTTTCCACCGAAGAAGATGTTTCACTAGAAGGTGTTCCAACACTCTTGGCGCAATAATTTCAAGATCCTGCCCCTTTTCGAGGGCCCGACACCGAATCCCGGTGCGCAAACATTTAGCATCACGGTTAGCACGAAACCGAACCGCTAAACAACATTTCCGCCGCGCCGCGCATCGAGCTTGTTCCTCTCCCCTTTTTCCCTTTGCGATCGCGAGCACCCCTTAAGGTGTTATCGTTTCTTTCAGAGGAAGACCGGCCGGCCGGCCGGCCCATCATCCGGGGTTCGGTTCGTCACTTTACCGTTCAATGGCGTGCGATAGTGTTAAACCTGCTTGATCACGTAATATGATTGTTTTCCCAACAACAGGCGCTTGGGTTGTTTGCGCGCCCGAAGGAACGAACACGCGTTTGCAAGCGGATGGCCGATCTTGGCCTCGCATGTTGATAACGTTTCCCCGAGCCCGGGGCTGTTGTTTTACCTCGCTGGTGAGGGTGTGTGCGGTTTTTCTGGTGTGTAGTTGGCAGAACATATTCCGGTCGATAGGCAGATCGATCCCGCCTGCCAGCTGTCGATCGCGAGTGGGTACAATTAAGCGGGCATCGAAACCACCCGCAAGGGGGTTTGGTTGAGTTGGTGGAGAGTATGTACACACACACACACACACACACACACACTCATCGTATGCCACTCATGCTTCGTTCCGTTCTGTTTCGTTCCGCTGTGTGTAGGGTTGCCGGCGGCTTTCCGGACTCGCGCACCTGCCTGCTGCACCAGAAGCTGCAGATGCTGAACGTGTGCATGGAGCGTCGGACGCTGCGCGAAGGTGGGCTCCCCTTTTCGATGACGTCGGCGGGGGGTGCTGCGGGCGGAGAGTCGGACGAGGAGTTCTTCGACTGTTCGGACGAAGAGGACGCCGCTCGCGGTGGTGACGGTAGCCTACCCGAGCCCGTTGGCCGGTTGTCTCGGCTCGGGAAGATGCTGCTGGTCGGGTCGGACGAACCGCTGTACATTCCCGTCACGCAGGAACCGGTCCCGAAGACGGAGGACCAGCTGGAGGACGACGCGGAGGTGATGCTGAAGCTCGGCCCGGGCAGTGAGCTGTGCACGCAGATGATGAGCGCCTCGCTGCTGTCCGACATGGAGAGCTTCAAGGCGGCCAATCCGGCGGCCGGGCTGGAGGACTTCATCCGCTGGTACAGTCCGCGCGATTGGCTCGAGGACGAGCCGGTCGACGAGCAGGACCCGTTCGGGCGCCGGGGACACCTGAGCTCGCGCATGCTCATCCCGGGCAACACCTGGCAGACGGTGTGGGAGAGTGCCCGGCACGTTCCGGCCCGGCGCCAGAAGCGGCTCTTCGACGACACGAAGGAAGCGGAGAAGGTGCTGCACTTCCTCGAGTCGCGCACCATCGGCCAGATCGCCCAGCTGTCCATGGCCACACTGTTCCACGTGGCGCTGCTGACACTGGCCGGCCAACCGAGTCCGCCGGAACGGGAAGCGGTTCCGCGGTTCCCGGAGACGCTCGAGAAGCTAACGGCCAGCTGCTGCAAGCTGTCGCGCGAAGCGTGGACCAGCGACGGCCCGCGGGTCGGTTCGGCGGCCAAATACGAGCAACTGCTCGGCGAAATGATGCAGCTCGAGTGCGTCATCACGCAGGTTCGGAGCTTACAGCGGAAGCTCTTCGAAGCGGGCGAAAGCTCGCCCGAGCTCGTCCAGCGGATGTTGCAAGCGCGCGAAACGGAGCTGCCAGAGGGCGCTGGGAGTACGATGGCAAGGCGCTTGGTGGGCATGTTCGTGGAGGCGAAGCGGGCGGCCAACGAACAGGCAACAGATCCGCACGGCGGGTCGAGTGTGGTAAGTCGATTTCGTGTGCCTTTTATTAAAAAAAAAACTCATCAATAAACGCATCAGAGAGGGCCTTGGAAGGCTATAGCAACCTTAAGGGCACGTTAAACGAAGCGTAATCGCTGGTCTCTAGTGTATCGTCGATATTCTGGCCAAGCGTCATCTGTGCTTTGTTTATGTTTTTGCAATTTGGTAAAAGTTGCAACATTTACTGAAGCTACAGCTATTATTTGGTTGTGTATTGTTGAACACATACAAAAACTACGCTAAATAATCACAGAATTTCGATAAATATTCGCAATCGAATCGAACTGTTGATTCGTTTGTTTACGTTCTGACAAGATTACGCATGCGATTGTAGGGTAGGTGAGTCAAAATTCTTTTTGACAGATTGACCAGCGAAATTTCACGATTACGCTATCGATTACGCTTCGTGTCCCGTACCCTTTAGAGAATTTTATAATTACTTTTCCACTTTTAACATTGAAGACGATAAACTTTTGAAACATGGTACTGCAGGATTTGTAATGTCTCGTCTAAAAGGAATTTTCTAATATTCCAAATTAAAGTTCTTTAAATTTTGTTATTTTATACTGATTTTTCGGTAAATAGTTGAGGAAAGTAGTTAATATCACAGCAGGAAGTTGCTCAAATTATATCAAAATTGTTACGGATGCAAAGCAAAATTATTTAAGAGATGTATTAAGTCTTATGTAAGACAGCTTAATAGTTCATTGGCGTTTTAATACAGTCATGATTGAACGATGTACAGCACGCAATGTATTAAAGATGTCAATTTGTTAATTGTAATTAAATGAATGAATTGAATATTGAAGCGCTTAAGATGGAAGAGAGTCAGTTAAATTGAAACTCAAGTTCCATAGGATACGGATGGTTCCTTGTTTGTAACGAAAGAATATTTCAATGTTAACTTTGATGTTATTCCTTACCTTCTACAGTCTCTACCGGATCCGATCGAAAAGCAGTTCACATTGCGCCTCAGCGGAGATACGGTTAACAAAGGTCCAGGAACTCCACAATTTTTGAGGTACTGCATGAATGTCAAATTGAAGTAATATTTTCCACAGGTGTTACCATGTTTTCTTTTCTTTCTTTCTAGAGCGATCCTGACCTCACAGGAATTCCGACTGTGTGGTGCATTCAGCCGAAATACAACATTTTACTAAATGCCGGTTTCGATGGGAAACAATCGAACCATTACACCATGGCGTAACCACATATATTCGATATTATTACCTAAACATTATACGAAAACCGCACGATTCAAATAAATGATAATCTTTCTCGCAATTTAAAACTGTTATGAAATATGAACATTATTTCTTGTTGTAGGTAGTTGTCCGAAATTTTATTCCTCCGTTCGTACATTTAATTGAATAACAGATCAGAAAATCGTTATTCGTTTAATCAAAAATGTTCTGTAGTGGGACTGTAACGTTATGCCAAAAGTCTCGATCTGCGCTTGACCTTGTTAGTCATTGAAATGGCGTAAATATTTTAAAATTAATATGGTTGGCATCTCTTATGTTACATGAATCAATGAAAATTCAGCACTTTTAAGGGAACAATAAGATCAGGCGAAAAACTAAATATAGAAGACTTTGCTCATTCTTAAGAAAATAACAATATCGGTTACGGGTAGATTATAATTTCTACTAAATGCATTTGTTCTCCAAAACTGTATAAAGAAAAATGAACTAATGCCCAACATGGTTTGTAACGAACTTCTTTCTACCATATTGAACATTTTATTTCTGGTACATTTTATATAAGGAAAACATTTCTGGTATAAGGAAAACATTTTAAATCTACTCTTTTTTGCCGATTATTTCCGAAAAGCCATCAGATCGCATCCTGTTGGTGTTGGAATATAATCGCAACCATCGTGAATGACCATGCGCCTCCATAGGGAATGGCTTCGCTCAAGTTTGCTGTTCCGTAGGCTGTTCTGTTTAAATCCGTATAATATTTCTCATGAAATGAAAAGTAGAAAAACACAAGCTCCTCCGCATATGGTTTTAAAACTTTATTATAGATGTTTTTTTTTTCCTTCGCTTACGATTAAACTGTTGTTACCCACGACATCGATCCGTACAGCCTGCAGTCGGTATTTGTTGTGTTTGTTTGTTTGTTTTTAGTTTTCATCAAATCGCCCACGTTCGTTCCCTCTATTAGTTTTCGTTTCCCCATTCTCGAATTCTCGAAAACAGTGTAGCGTCGACCCTCGTCTGATCGCAGTCTCACAAATGTACACTAAAATAATCGTTACCTTTGCAGTTTATTCTTCCTTTTTTTTTTGTTTGTTCCGTTTGCTTAATATTCACGACGCTCCCATCTGTCCGGCGGCTAGCAGTATTGTTTGTTTTTTTTTTTAATTAAATTGTTTTTAATACATAGTTCATTAGAATAAGGTTGAGTCCAGCGGTCGTTGCGATCCATCGGTCGGCCAACGTTAAGTTTTGATTAAATAATTTGTTATACACATGCGTTATTGTTGTCATTCGTTTTTTTTTTGTTTGCCTTCCATTTTTCGTGCAAAGCATCGTTTCTTTTTCTTCTTACAACGCTCCCAATTAAACGATTCCCTCGTTCAATAGTTCGTACTGAAAACAAACCACTACCGGGAGCCAACCTTTAATGTTCACCGAGGGGTGGTTCACAGCAGAAAGAAATACAATAATCATGAGGAGGATGAGGAGAACTATACTTACAGATTAATGATTAGTCACTAGCTTGTTGTCAGCGGTTCTGATCCCTCCTGCCATTCGGACCCCGTTTTTTTTCTCTCTCTCATCAGAATGAGCTTTCCCGTATATATTTATAGATACCTTCCCAGTGTGCCTTCTGTGTATCACCGGTTGAGAGGGATTATTATTCGGTTCAGCTCTGGCCTACTCACTCGCGCGACACTTTGTCCAACGTTTACTTCTAGTTGATTACCACATCATTGTTGTCATTGATCGTAATAAATATATATATATCAGATATATGGGGGTATATGTATGTGTATAAAGATACATCTCTGCGCTGCGTCTACACTCACTAGCTCTGATTCGATTCCGATACCGGGCAGGGGATATTTTCTACAAAGGGATTTCTGGCCTTCCGTCTGCACTACACGTTCGGATTGGTTCGGGACTTTACTTTATTTCTACGCTTTACTTCACTTTACGAAAGATTTTTCCTCTACAAACAAACTACTGCTCGTCGAGTCCCCATCAAGAAATGGCGCATTTGTCGCCCGCAATAGATGCGCAAAATCTACCTCTGCCTGACTCATCGTGTGCTTGATGATGATCCTTCACGAGGGCCCTAACCTAACCGAATCGCTACCCTAAGGCTCGCCTATCCTAGTCTCTCTCTCTGCTACACAACTACGATGCAACAACGTACGTTTGAGCCGACGTTGTTGAAACAGTTATTTATTTTGTCACAGTCACAGTAATTAGCTCCTGCCGGTTGTGTCCCTGCTGCCGTTGAGCCTCCCGCCGGGAGTGTGGGTGTGGAAATCTAAAACCATCGAACGGGTCCGTTTTTTTTTCGGGATTCGAGCCATCGAACAAACCACCACCACACGGTTGGACAGGGAAGGAGAGAAGTAAAACTCGTACTGTAAGCGCCACGGGAGAACTGTCGGCGGACTGTTGTCTTTTGCTTTGTTTTTACACCCTACTTGTATATGGTCGTGGTCGTATCTAACGTTTAGCACGACGTTTACATCAAATATACTACTACACATCACTATGTCCATCCATCGGTTGATCCGCCTCAAGAATGGTTGCAACTAATATACAGCTCCACTCGAAGTCGCGGAGATGTTCCTCCCTTGAGCTCCCCCTTCACGAACCTCACGCACCACCCCGCCTTCCTTTGCCCTAGATGAGGCTGATGATTTTGCTCGTATCCTTGGCCCGGGCCAGCGTCTCATGTCATGCCCGACCGAAGATGGCCGACACGTCGCCGGTGCTCTGCGAGTGCGGCATCGCGCCACCGTGATGGTGATGGTGGTGATGATGGGCCGACGACGTCGACGACGAGTACTTGGACGCCCCGTTTATTGTCTGCGTGCTGCCCGACGTACCATTGTTGTTGTTGTTGCCCCCGCTGTGGTGGTGGTGGTGGCTGTTGTTGTTGTTATTGTTGTGGTTCGCATTCGATAGGCCCGCACCGCCGGCGGTCACTTTCCGGGCCGTGTTCAACCGGTGCAGTGAGTATTGCTGTTGTGCCGTTTCGAGATCGGTAGCTGTAAGGGAGAGAGAGAGCGAGAGGCGAAACACCGAAAGTAGAAACGATGGGGAAAAACAGAATTCATTAGTATTTGGTAGGAAAAATCCAGTTTGAAGTTTGATAGAACTCGTCGGTCGAAACTACAATGCGAATGTGAAAGATTAATTAACGAATGCACCAAATATGATCGTCGCGCAACCATTCCGGTCACAAAATGCCCCTTTCATCGAATGAAATTAGTGCCATCGCGAGCGAAACCCCTTTTTTGTATGACTGTTATTGGTGAAACTGTGTATTTTGAAACCCGGCTCATCGACCGGATCGACAATGGAAAACGAACACTGCGAGGAGGAAAGGACGAACACATGCACAGATGATGAACAACCGTACCTTTTGGGAAACCTTTGCTACATCCTAACGAACAACTGGTAACATTCCCGACCGATGGGTTAGTCTGTACGTTTCGGTGAAAACATAGAGAGTTGTTAGAAGATGACAAAAAGAGAAACACAATATTTATTGTGGAGCAAATCGGATTTGATCTCCGGTTGAAGTTGTACGTTATACTAGCAAAATTAGATACTGACTTTCTAGCTGATCCTAGCTTACCGAAGGAAGGGAGCTTAAACGTTTTTTTTTTTAAATACTGCTCTAGTTATACTTTCAACTACTATCAAAATATGTATCATTCAATCAAGCGTGCTACTTTACTTGTTACAATTATAGGTTTTTCTTTTTCAATTAACACATACAGCAGGAAAAACAAATCCCCACCCTTTGCACGAAGAAAATGACCCCTTTTCACAATGGAAAAGCACACAAATGCGGGATGAAACATAGACACACAGATGAACACAAATGGTCCCATGATGAAACACACCGAAACACCGTACGTTCATCATTCTTCCAAGCGTTTTCGGCACGCGAAGCAAAGTTTTGTTTGTTGGCCAATTGTTGCTTACATTTCATTCGCTTTGTTTTTTTGTTTTCGTTTGCTCTTCTTATCAATCACAACTCAGATTCTAACAAGTGTCCAAAGGTGGTGGAATCCAATAGGCCTAGAATGGTGGAGAAGAGAATTTGGAGGTTGTTGTCGCTTTTGGTTGGATTTAAAAAAATATGATTGAATTTGTTTGTTTGTGAGGGTTGGGTCGCGCCAACCCCCCCAATACCGTTCAATGCCGTTAGCGAACAACACAAACACGATTGAAATGCGTCCAGTTAAAGTTAAAAAAACACCCCTTGAACTCAAGAACGGTACAAACATTAAGTAAATGAAGTTGACTGATAATGCAATCGAGATGGGATGTTATGTGAAGTGAAAACTGTTGAACGCGTATCATGCACTTTCCGAATCAATTCTTTACTTTCCAAATGGAGACAATATGTATATTCGCTCAAGGACCGGTGGTTGAGATTATGATTTTCCTGTTTGATGACGAATCAAAACAACCGTGAATCGCAATCTCAACTAACCTGCAGCTCGATGGGTTTGGGGGAAGGACCTCACAAGCGGTTTATTAGAAGCTTTCAAACCAGCACAAAGCAGCTACGCGGGATGGAGGCAGGAAAATAAGCAAGGAACAGTTGGGATGGTTTGGTTTGTTTGTTTGTTTGTTTGATGTGTATCGGAAAACAAGGGGGCGAACAGGGATCGATTTATGCATTATTTCTCTTTCTGCTTATCGAACACGGAAATCAACTCCTTGACGGTGGTGCAGCTGATCAGCAGCTTCGTCAGCGGTTGCTTCAGCGCCGTCACCTCCTTACCTACAACAAAAGAGACACGTGTTCGAACAAACGGAGCACGAGTGCGATCGTTTGAAATTTATTCAACGGTAAAGTAACGCTTCGCATGCAATAGGAACAACGGTAACGCGTAACGCTTCCATAACAAACCCAACTTGTTTGCAAGCTTGCACACAAAGAGGCATGAAAGCAACGTGTCGAAAATCGAGCTCCCAACGAAAGGACGACACCAATCCTTCTTCGAGCGTCATTTCTTTAGTTCTACAAAACACACATCACACACTTTTCACACTTTTCTAGCATTAGGCAGCACCCTTTGTACGGAGCAAAACCGGACGGCTGGCGTGGGATTCAAAAAAAAAAAAGGCGAGTTTCCGCACACCTACCTTTGACGCGCTCTTTGGTGTACCGCTGGTTCCGGTTGGAGGGAGTCTTTATCTCCGGCAGGATGGTGTTTGGTGTCATTGGCTGAGATCGCTGCAGTTTGTGGAGGAAGTTCAGCTGGCTGTCGCTGCTCTCCTTCGACTTGGACGAAACGTAGGTCGAGGATGCGCTCGGCTGCAGCCATTCGTGGCGCGCCGCCTGCTCGGGCGTCATGCGCTTGTGTGGATCCCAACTGCAATAGAAAAAAAAAACGAGGAATTGTAGCTGAAGTGGGTAGAAAATGTCCAAAATTTAACTAACTTTCTAACGCATAGTGTTTTTTTGCTTGGGAAATTTAGTTTGAACTGTATTGGGTTTACTCCTTCCTTCCCATTTAAATTAATTTTTGACTTATGATAGAATTCATTTAATTGCAACACATTTTCAATACGTGTAAAAGTAAACATTTGAGTGACATTTAAGTTTTTAAATACCACCACTTTTCAATTCCGTCATTCTGTTGCAACTAAATTTCCTTTAACCTGGGTAAATTCTCCTCCATTCAATTGTCACGAACCAAAGTGAAACACAGGTTCCCACTTCCGGCTTGCCTTCCTAAAACCATCGATAAATACCGACTGCAGCGCCCTACGAGTACATTTCCCTACGAGGCCACCGGGTCAAATTTAATCGAAAAATTACCATCCGGGGTGACCATGAATAAAAGCCAACAGCCGAGCCGGCTTTTCCGCCAACATCAGCAAACAGAAGAGCCGGGCACGCAAACGAACCACGCACCTAGTTGGCATTCGTGTGCTCCTTCCGTGAAAACGCGCCCAAACCAGACCAGCGCAGTGTGTCAGCGTGTGCTGGTTGGCCTGCCCTCCCTTTACCGGCCGCGTGGTAATTATTAAAGTAAGGTCCCACTCCGAGAGCCAAAACGAACTTACTCCAAACATTTGCTGACGAAATCGATGAACACGGTATCGTTGCAACGCAGGGCCTGCGACAGCGTCTTGGAGGCCGGTTTCCTTTTGCGCCCCTTCGAGTTGGTGATGCATCGCGGGACTCCTCGGGAATCTGGAAAATCAAAAAAAAACAATTCGTTAGACTGAAAGTCAAGGGACACAAAACTAATGCGGAAGGAAAATGTAATGCCACTAATCAGTGGCTTTTGCTTAAAAAAAAACACCCAAGAGCGGACATGGAAATAAAAACACGCCCTCCGAATGCAGGTCACGAGGCCACCTTCCGGGGGTGGGGTTTTTCCATTTTTCCGTGCTTTGGAGTAATTCAAATGGTGCGTATTGGATTTGTTTTATTTGTGTTTGGTTTATGCCTTGTTTCACTGACCGAAGAACAGCCGCTTGCGGGTCGCCAGCTGGAAGACGTCGTTCGGCGGGACGCCCAGTATTTCCATTATGCACGCCAGCTGCTCGACCTCGTTCTCCCCCGGGAACAGCGGATAACCGGTGTACAGCTCGGCCAGAATGCATCCTACAATGGAAGTGGAGAGGGGGAAAAAATACATGAGAACCATTCAGAAATTAGTAACGTGGAAAGCACAACACAAGGAAACAACGGACGCTAAATGACGCACGAACACCGATCGTAATCTTTGATCTACATCCTGTCGGTGGGTCGCCGTTCAGGAAACGGGAACAGGTAAAAGGATTAGTCAGTCGAGAGGCGGGTTGTTTCGTACTCGTCGGTGGTTCAATTGGGGGGTGGTTTTTTTTCTACTGCAGTTGTTTTGTGTGTTTATTTTCCACCCACACGATGAATGAATTGAACAACGGCGGGCCGGTTGTTGCATGCTCGATTCAATTATCACTAAGTGGTTGAGCATAAGTTAGCAGTTGGTGGTTGGCTGGTGGTTGATTTCCGGGTCGATTGCCGCTCTCCTGCCCCTCTGCTGCCCCTCCGAGTGGTTCCTCTTTGTTTGCGCCCCTCGAACGTGTGAACATTCGGTGAGGATTGTAGATAGATATGGCCTATAACTTCGCTTCCTTCTTGAGCGAGTTCGTCGTCGTCACACACACACACATGACGAGAAGTATGGAAACGGTTGCGGTTTTCTTTCTTTCCGTTTTACGATGCATCATAAAACATTCGCGATGAAGAGCCCTCACGACGTTTTCGAACGTATGGGAATGCATTTCGAAGTCAAAAGGGATACGTTTTACTGACAATTTGATTGGATGCAAATTGACAACCAACACACAACCAACCAACCCACCAACTACCAGCTGCTGACGAAGGCGGGAAAACCGCATGTTGACATACATGATTGCTTTATTCCACCTTCGCAAGAACGATTTCAGCGGCCAAACGATCCGATTCACCGACCCATCATCACCGAACGGCCATCTTTATTGAAGCGTTAAACCACCACCAACGATCATAACGAAGCGGGCAGAAAAAGTGAAACAAATGAAACAAAACACACACGCCTCATTAACAGGGGTGTCAAATTTATGCTCACATCACCTACACCCGAACCCGGACGGCGCACGCGAAGCGCACTGCGGCATCATCCTTTGCTCGTTCTACCGCAAGGACGAAAAGGGGAAAAACATTCTCCCGAACGACAGGAGGTGCCGAGAGGAACGTGCGGCTTTCGGGCGAAATCGATTATTTCCACGTGCATAATAAAATATGCACAATCGGGAGGGGGGCCCCACGAGCGGAACAGCCCGAGTCCGCTTCTCATGGTCACCGGTTTTTGATTGCGTGAAATATTACGTACCGTGAAACGGTAAACCGGAGATGCCGGCGCAAGCAAAGGAAGAGAAGGAAGCGGGGTTGATGTCATGCAGTTTTCACTCGTGCTCGTTCGTTGCTACAATTACACACCAAGTGCTTGTGTGTTTTAGATTTTCCCTGGTTTTATTTGCGCTTTCCGTTCGGTTCTTTGCGCAATCGTGATCTGATACGGAAACTAAACGGAAAGTGATTTCTTGCGTTGGTAGATAACGTATGTGTGTGTGTTTAAAGGATTGAATGTCTTTGCCAACAACACGGTGCAACTTGAAAATGACCATGCGCCTCCATTCGGTCGGCGAAAATCGAACAACCTTGCAATTAGTCTCGGAAAAGGGGGGGGAAAACAAACAGACGAGAAATATTTGTTCAAATAATTAGATTCCCCTTAAGCCGTACGCATTTTCCCGACGTTGGTTGATTTTTCTTCTCCATAGCTGTCATGCCTTTGTTGGAAAAGTGTTCGGGAATCATAAATCTTTTTATTTTTGTGTTCACCCCAGACTCAGACAGACATGTGTGTGTGTGTGTGTGTGTATTCGACGGATTGATTATTCCATCAAATATGCATTCCGCACCGACACTATCCGATTATGCGAGGTCAATTGGAAAACCGTTTCATCGTTTGGCCTGGGTTTTGTGTGCGGGGGAGGGGGGAACGGGAAATCGTATGTTACCTTTTGGCCTGTGTGTAGGTGTTTGAGTGTGTGTTTTTTCGAGCTGGTCATCTAAAATTCATTTTCTCA
The DNA here is from genome assembly GCF_943734765.1 of Anopheles ziemanni. Classification (NCBI taxonomy): domain Eukaryota; kingdom Metazoa; phylum Arthropoda; class Insecta; order Diptera; family Culicidae; genus Anopheles; species Anopheles ziemanni. The sequence goes on along the minus strand of NC_080705.1, from coordinate 25,143,941 downwards.
TTGTCGTCACGGGCTGAACACCGAAGGGTACCACCTACGTCACATTTGCTGTCCGAAATTAAACTCCCCCGGGGGGAGGGGGGAGAGGGAAGAAATGGGAGTCGGGGAGTTGAGGCTTACCTAAGCTCCACATGTCGATACCCTTGCCGTACGGGTAGCCGAGGATGACTTCCGGCGACCGGTAGAAGCGGGACTGGATGTAGGTGTAGACGGTTCGGTCGGAAAAGCACGAGCTGCCGAAATCGATGACCTTTATCGAACTGCTGCCCCGCTGTTTGAGTAGCACGTTTTCCTGGAACCAAAAAAAAAAAAACAATTCGGAGATTGGAAACGTTTTCGATTCGGAAAATTGCCCACCCAACTTTGGTTTGCTCGTTCGGCAGAAATTTTCAACTTACCGGTTTTAGATCACAGTGAATAATGTTCAGATCGTCGAGGAACCTTAAACACTTGACGATCGAGTTGCAGAACCGCCGGATGAGGCTTAGGCTGAATCCCTGATAGTTGTTCTTCTTGATCAACTCGTACAGGTTCAGACTGAAAAAAGAGAACAACAAACGAGAAACCAAAAGTGTAGTTAGTGAAATGGATCAATTAGCTTAACGGCTCTATTTCATGTCTGGCGATCGTTTGACGTTCGGCATCGTTCCGTAAAGCGGACGACGACTCGCCCGACGCAGGAGTCTTTTCTTTTAGCCCAATCTTATAAAAACCTCGCGTTTGTCTAACTTCAATCGTACCTTCATTGTTAAATGTCAACCACATTGACTCCGGTTTCGTAAGTTTGTTATTTTTCCATACAGAAATAAAACCTAAACCGCGTTCCGTCCATTTAGTAAACAACAGTGGCTTTTCTCTCCAAATCACAAACTTTAAACATTAGCCTACGAGAACGCACGAAACGACAGTTCGGGCGAAAAAGTTTGCAAAATGTTATCGCAAGGTTCATGTCCTCCGGCAATAAGTAAAAGTTACGTTTAATTATGTCACTAAATGTTGTTGATGTTGTTGACTATTTTTCCACCGAAACACTAAACAACCGGAACTCCGGGAACGTGGAGGGTTTCCGAAATTTGTGTCTTTGGTTAAGGCTTTCCACGGTACATCTGATAAGAAGCGCAAAGCCCGTTCCGAAGATTCGTCCCAATAAGCTTTACTTCCGGAAGTCGAGAGCTTCGTAATGACCTTCGAGCTGTCAGGCTGGGGGGATTTTAATTTGGCGAATTGTTTACCACTAAACAGCAAAAGTTTGTGGCCTGGGAAAATGGCAATGAAAAATGAATGGAGGAGCGTATCGAAGGGCACACGGACTCGGAATGGCGAATAAATAAACAACTTAATAGCTACAACGAAAAGCTCCCCATCCGCAAACAGAAGAAGGCACCTCGAGAAGGAGGGCTTTCAGCGTTACTAATTGTTTCGAATTATCCTGCTTTATGAAAAATAATCCCTCCCAACGGAAAGCCGTCTTCTTCCACGGGGACAAAAGGTGAGCAAAACGATTTTGTCACGGGGATGCAATGCATTTTAAAGTTTAAAAAATTACCCACCATCATGCTACATATATCTTGAGCGGATCTGCGGTAATTTATTTACCACATGCAACACACGGAGCCGATGCACCGAATGCACAAATGTGCAGCTTTTTCAGTGACCTTCCCTGACCTGAATGCAAACGCCAGGGAATAGTTGAGCAAACTTTCGGGTGTTTTCCATTTCGGTTTTCCCCCTTTGCCAAGGGCTGAAATGTCACGGTCATTGCCTCAACAGGACAGTAAAATTAATGCGAGCATTAAAAAATTCGAAACAAATTAAGAAAGCATGATAAATACATTAAAATATGTGTATGTGGAGTAATCTTGCTTCGGGAAAAACCTTTATCCCGAGTATGTTGAATTGGTCTCCCGTTACGAAGGAATGATTTTCCGACGTCCGTATGAGTCAGTTCTCGTGTTTTCCAGCTGAATGGTACAAAGTTCCTGTGCCATCTCGCTAAGGGCGACTTCCAAAAGACGGGTCGAAAAACCCGATTCCCCATGACCTTCCGTTTGTCCGTGGAATGTTGTTTTTCTGTTTCGCTGGATTAAAAAAATGCTAAACGCTTCAAAAAGGAGCGAATTAAAATAAAACGCAGTATCAATACGACGCGGGTGTCCCGAAAACTTTCCTCCCATTCTCGTGTCAATGTGAAACTACCAACGGTTTGTTGCAAAAGTTCGACCGTTTGGCGCAACCGAAACGCGGTCGGTTCACTTGCGCGATTTTCCCACGTCAATTTTTGATGGTCTCCCGTTTGGCACCCAAATGCGTCTAATTTTTCCCCGCACCCTCAAACACCGTCGAAACTTTCGCCCTTAATCGTCAAGCGGGCCCAACGAGCGTTCCATGTTGACGATGGATTACGATAGCTAAACATAGCGTGGAAGTGGAAGAAGCGCTTGCGGAGCTTATCTGATGAGCTCCCACACGGAGTATGTGTGTGTGTGTGTGTGTGTTTGTGCAGTTCCGGACACGGTGGCAAACGATGAACTGGAAATGGGTAGCGAACGGTACCATCCGGTCGCCGGAAGACACGCCGCTAAAGTTTGCCAGTGAAGTGATTTTTCATTTCTAGCAACCAAACTTTATCCATCGCTGCGGCTTTTCCACGCGGGGCCACGCGGGCCAAGCGGGGGGGTGAAGGTTAAAAAGTTGTGCCCAACCCGGGCAGTAGGTAAGCCCACGCATCGGCGCCCTGTAACATACGCCAGGCCGGAACCTTCTTCGCCGAAAGGGACAACTTTCTGCCACAATCCGTTTAACGTCGGCATGATGAAGTCCTTTTTGCCCAAGCGGCGTGCGTGGATGGTCGGATGGTATTGAACAAGCGACCACGCTAAAAGCTGACCCTCTCCCATCCCCTTACTTCACACGGGTAAGGTGACACGAAGCCAGTTTGGGCGTTCCTGTGGTCGCCTCGGGCCTCGCCGCATTAGAAAATGCGTGTTAACCGAGTTAGGCAACAGTTTGAAGCCTCGGGCCGGATGCGTGCGGGCAACCGTCGGAACGCTAAATGGCAGTTCATAATTATCTCCAAGTTGAATGAACAACCACCGACGTTTGGGGCACACGAAGGTTTGCGCACTGTCTCGAGATGGTTGGCAGCAATTAAAATAAATTATAAATAATCTAATTTGCGTTCGGAAAAATAAACCAATTAGAAGTTATTAATTATTAGAAACATTAAACTGGCTGGAACTCGCGGACGCACCGATGATCTCTCTAAAACCGATTTGACTTTACTAATCTATTCTTTTAGTGTTTTCCTGAAAAAGGAAAATAAATTAATTGCGGCTGGTTTTTAATTCGGAAATAAACGAGTTGTTTAAATCCTCCAACCAACGATTGCTCGTTTAATCAATAGCGAAGATACTGATCGATTTGTTTTCAAACAAGTTCCTTCACATCTGCACCGGTTCGCACAGACACCGAATGACAAACGGAACCATTTCCCTCCCCCCCATCGCTCCCCAAAGTCGTTGCCGAAGCCGTTTTTATCTTTCGCCGTGATTTATTTGCATATCATCGTCGTTATCGGGCAGCATACGACATTAAAACCCGGAGCGCGCGCGAATCCATCACAAGCCAGTTACGAAACATGCTGCACGGTATTATACATATTAATCCTGCCTTCCCCCCAGCACGTCCCTGTGTTCGGGGTTTTCCGCGTCGCAATTTTCCCATTATCACTCGTCGGGAGCTGTCGATGCGGAGGAAAGATTTAATTAAAACAACCCAAACAAACTTATCGCACCAGAACTATCGCACAACTATGGGCAATTAATTGCGTTCCGGCCCCATCGCTCGGGAGTTTGCTCCTTTGGCCATCGCCCGTTCGGCGTTGAGTTGCAGAAATTACGGTACGGTAATTTTTTTTTGTTTTTTTCGCGAAAGTAACTCGAAGTTGGTAACCTTTTTGCGGCAACAAAATGGAAACATTTTATTTTTCTTCTCCACCTAACCGGTGCGAAAGGCGAGGAAGCCAAGCAAAACTTGCGGTGAACTTGCGATGCGAAGAAAATTGGACGATTTTGGACAGGACTCCGAAGGTTCTCCAAATGTTTCACCAAAAAAAAAAACAAACCCCCCCCCCCCCCCGAAAACCACACGTAACGGTAATGTTTCGTTTTAGAAGGAAAAGAAAAACCCCTCCAGAGCCAGCCGGTGGAGACGGGAGTGCGAGAAAATGGCAAATATATTGGATTTATTTTGGTTACGGCAGGGATTATTTTTAGCACAACTTGTGCATTTTTTTATATGCAAAGAAAAACTCGGACTCGTCAGAAGAAAAAACCGAAGAAACTGTAACGAAGGACATATGGAGTCGAAAACGAAACGGTTCAAGCGAGCATAAATCCCGTGCGCGCGGGAAAACGGATATCGCGTACACTAACTCACACTCGCCATCGCCGAGGGTTCGCAATTGTACATTGCAAATGAAACCCAAACCGAAGTAAAGCCTTGCACGGCCCTCTGATTGGCAGCAGGACACGGATTGCGTTCGAACGGAAATGGGGAAAGTAGAAAAGTTACCAACCATGCTGGTGAGCTTAAGCGGATTAAGTTGAACGGTGTAATAACGGAACCGGTACTCATTGCCACAGCTCGACGTAACGAAGTTAATCTGCTTTTGTTAAACGAAAAATGTGTGGTCCAATGTTGCACCACAAGGGATGACTCCACCAATTAAATTATAAAGGCCAAGGAGAATCATCGTTTTCTAATGGATTCCTGTTAGTCTGAAACATAAATCTCTACCCTTTTTAGGAAAGTTTGCAAATAGCAACAGTGAGGAGCAACAAAAAAATAGATAAACACTGTCATGGTTCATAATCGTCGATTATTTAACCAATCTTTGGTAGACCGAAAAAGGAAAAACTCCCCCTTCCAAAAAAAAAACGGCGCACGGGACGGCGAAACAACTATCAACCCATCCAGCCATCCAGACGTTAAGGGCAACTTGTGCATGTTCCCACTAATGGGCCCAAAATTGCACCCCATTTACTATTGGGTGTAGAAAGATTTATGGCACCCGACCCAGCGCTACCCAGAGGCCGACTCCCCGAATCGCACTGCGACGGAGCTGAACTTCGACGTTCGCAAACGCCAGACATTACATACGGAAAGAAAATGACAGCGCAGCTACTACTACTACTAGCACAATTGGGCTGCTTTCGACGCGGTCTTAAAAACGATATTGCTCAATCAGCTGGCTGGAAATCGAATCCTTACGGATGGGGAGGCTCCCGTTTAGGACGTGACATGCGAGTTTTGCGAGCAGCGCGTGACGTCAGAAAACGGAACACATGCGTGATTAACAAACTGCCTTATAAAATAGGGGTCGGCAAAGTTCATCTCAACTATAATCGGATTTGTTCACGATGTTAGGTTTGTTTTTTTTCCCAAAAATGAAGATTAAAATGATTGAAACATGCCAGTGTAATATTAGGTGAATTCCTCATATACCTATTGAAAGCCTTTTCCTAACTAGCATTAGTGATGGTTCTAACATTTCCTAGTCTCGAGACTCACGATTCCAAAATCCGGCAGCAATCAGTCGTTTACTCTGTATCCAAAATAGCTTCAAGAAATACAGTTATTATACTCGTTACGATATAAAGTAAGACTCGCAACATGGAAAACATCTCGTACATGAGTTATTTTCACTACTGAGAGCCTTCAAAACCAAAATATTTTAAAATTATTTGAGTAGAGAATTAATTTTAAGTACTGTTAAAGAAATTAGCTAACAGTGTACAACGAACCAAACTGTATTTGTTGAAAAAAATCAAAATTCAACGTCAAGAATAATATTAAAAAAAAAAATTGAATTTCTTATGCTTTATCTACCACCACTTTTTAAAGTTAATTTACTATTTTAAAACTTGATACTCAATTCAAATGGGTTAAGCATTACTTTGAAGACTCTAAATCATCATTTAAGGTACCCGGCCCGCGCTTTCGGTTTCTTTATATAATCATCTGGCCCATTTTTAGGAAATGTATGCCGACCCCTGTTCAAAAAGTGAGGATTCTGGTTCGTCGTGTGCGCCCAAATGCTTACCTCATAAGCTCGAACGTGATGCAGAGATGGTTGCGGAAGTAGAAGTAATCCAGCATGTGGATGACGTTGTGGCTTCCGTCGGCGTCCTTCTTGCGCAGCTCGTCCAATATCCGAACTTCGACGAGGGCCTGATGGTGGAAGCGCTTCTTGTTGCGGATGATCTTGATCGCCACGTACTGCTTGGTTTTGTGATCGAGCGCCCGGATCACCTGCCCGAAGCTGCCCTTGCCGATCACCTCCAGGATCTCGTACCGGTAGCAGATGTGGTCGTGTACGATCTGCAAACGTGGGATGAGGCGGAGATTAGAACAGAGGCTAAAAAAGCTGAGTACCGAGCATGTCACCTTACCTTCTGATAGCATCCATTTTCATCGTCGAAACCGTTGTTCGCGCCGACTCCGGCCTTGGCATTGATCTTGCGTGCGACCAGTCCGAGATAGTAGATTTCCTTGTACTTCTCAATTTCCTGCTTCTCGAAGTCTGTCAGGTGTATGCCGTGGTAGTCGAGCGCTTCTACAAGAGGGTGAGAAGAAAACAGGATACGGGCGGTTAGGAAAATGCGCCAAGGTTCACTAGGTTGTGCAAATATTGAATTAGTGTTCGTCCACGACTCCTCGGGGCTCACATGCTTTACGGCTTTTGTACGCCTTGTTCCAACACCTTCGTGGTCCGAAAGACGGGAAATATTAAATTAACACCTTCCTGAGCGCGGCCACTCCCAGCCCAGGTCCTCACGAAAAAGTCCACTAACCAACCGTAAGCACCCTCCTACACCGCATACACGCCCACTCACGCCCCCCCTTGGGCTCCTCTCTTCAGGATAATGAAGACGTAGAGTGTGCATGGAAGGAAGTAACATTCGTGTGTATCAGTTATTTATAATTCACAACCTGCAGGCAAGGCACGTGAGTGAACCTCCGGGGGACGGTGAGCTTCTGCAACCAAACCGCAATGACTCCCGCCCTCACACACCATCCCTTCATTGCCGAGGAAAAAGGGCGGCATCATGTAAATTGCAAAGTGGCCCTTTGCACCACACACCAGGATAAGTGCAATCCGCGTGCCAACGTGCCATCGAGCCTGCAGCGCTGGTGTTTGCCGTTGTATCTGATGTGTGTCGTATCTTGTCTGTACTAACCTCACAATGCGGAACACACGAAAGCAAGAGGTGGTTCTTGGAGGCTCCAGGTTTAGGGAAAAAGACGTCCCAAGCAAGCCGTCATCGCTCGTTTGTTTGACTCCGTACGGTGAATCATGAGACGTATGTCGTTTTGATTATGTTTACCAATGGTACGGCGGAAGGAAACGTCTTGGTGTCAGCTTAATCCGCGGAGTTGCTTCTAAAATTGTTTCATTTTCTGCCACCGAATCCGAGAGACGTTAGCTTTGCTTCATCATCGTGCACAGCACAACATCGTTCGCAACATCACTCTGACCTTGGAACGTTATCCTTTTTCCACGCGAAAAAAAGGCATGACTTTGCAAACCGGTGTGCCGTATGAATATGGTCTGTACATCGCAATATGTTCATGAATTGTGACACGCTACAAACAAGCGGACGGAACGTTCTTCATCAAATGTTCTTCCCAGAACTACATCTTATCCCCTCGCGAAGGTTAGAATTTTTCCAGCGTTCATGTCAGGAGTTAGGATATTAACAACATTTCCTTATGACACCTCCCCCACCCCCTGTACCGCCTTTGATCTTTGGTAGGGCTCTCTCCAAGGTTGGTTCCAACTAACTGTGGCGTTACACAGGTTATTGTGTGCAATTGTAGACCGTGTGGATTACTGTGCTCGTTTTATCACCCGCCATGATTGGCGCATTGACGATGGCAATTGATAAATGACATGACACTGTCAGCTTTAGATAAAGGTACGCGCGCACCTGGTACGGCAAGTGGAGGATATAATCAAATGGATTTCTATTTATGACCCCATGGCTTGTCGTAAACGAAGCGGTTCAACAATCTCGTCGGGACTTTATGCACAATCCTTCGAAGGTTACGTTTGGTACGGGGAAAATATTTATTTTCTGATAATTTGCAATTGTGATCGTAACAGTTTTGATAACAAAACGAAATGATATACAAAACCATGTAAATAGCACATAATACATTTAAGCATTGATGCCATATTTGTTTCAATAATTTAGTACATTGTATGGTTGTTTTAAAAATACATTGTAGGGGTTTATTATAGCAACTGTGTCCCAATATACCAAAGCTAACACGCTCACACCCTTGTTACCGTTGCCGTAACATTGTTACAATGTATTTTCTAAAAAGTCCAAGGGGAAGATAGAATTTGCCCACAACATTTCCGGTCCGCCCGGACATTGTCGTTCGCGGTCGTCCACCTTTGGGCGTATGCGGATCGGCCAGGACATCGTATGCAAATTGCCCGCCACCGGCAGTCGGAAAACCCTAGACACTAATCACTTTTCCGCCTCCCTTCCGGCCGAACCCGTCGGAGTGGTTCAGTTTCGTTCCGGAGGGAATTGGGAAAGCCAATTCGGAAAACCCGACAGGCCATCCGAAGGCCACGGCACGCAACATGTTCCGTCGTATCGCTGCCGATGGAGGGCAGGGATGAAAGAAAAAACAAATTTCCTCCCGAGGGAACCCAAACCGACCGTGGACCGACGTTTACAGGGAGGCCCTTTCGTCGTCTTGGAACCGTTTGGTGTATTTGTTGGGGCTTAGATCGGGCTTGTCGGTAGGATTTGATAGTGCAATAACCAAACCCCGGCTCATGGCCCTGGTTTTCCCAGCGGATGTATCCTCCCAGTTTCACGGGTTTCGATTATTTTAACCTGCTGTAACTGGTCCGTTGTGCCGTTCGAGCGCGCCTAACATCGACTACGGTAGCGTTACGTCAAACGAAAAATAAAAACAACGGGAGTCGCATTTGACAACATCGACATATTCATAAGTTATTTTTAACTAGCAAAACCCGAACTAGGCGCCCTTCGATAAACGACAGGACGAACTCTATAACAAAATAATTGAATTGATTTCATCGGCGATTAGTAGAAGGCCGAAGTATGGTTCTGATGGCACCGCTAGAAGTCGGTTATTTCTGCACGGGTTGTCTGGTTTATGTTTTATTTTATTTTAAATTTAATATTGCAACATAAATAGCACAATATTGCAATGCAAAACAAGTATATCAAAAGACACGTAAATTTTGTACCATTTCCCGTGTGAAAAAATCTATCAAAACCGCATGTAAAATAAAACACCCACACCCACACACACACAGATACAGATGCACAGGATGTCCATGTCCTTTTTTCCCCTCTTGACATTCGATCTACGAAATCGCCGATGAATACAACTTTACCTCGAAAAACCGACGGGCGGTGGAGCGAAAAATCATTCTGATTCGATTTTCCACCTTTTTAGCCCTGGGTAAAGGCGGCCATTTTTTGTGGAAAAACTAACCACCCTTCAGCAGGTGAAAAGGCGTTGGCAAGTGGATTTCTGTGGAAATGAACTTCGGTTTCGGGTGCCCGAGCTCCAAACGGACCGCAAGGGCTCACGATACATTACATTTGCGGATTTCTATTCTCGCTCCGGTTCAAGACCATTTGCTTTTCAAACGGTTGTGGTTGTGTGTGTGTGGGGAAAAGTGTGTTGTGTTTTGCTATGAACTTAGGAAAAACATAGTAAAAAAATACTTAATAGAAATTTCATCCTTTTTCCGGACTGATTGGATGTTTGAGACCTGTTTATGTTTAATGTTGTATGTTGATTGTATCCTGTTTGCGTTAGCAGCAATTTCCCTTGAACCTATTTTTTCAGGACCAAGGATGCAAAGAAAAAAAATCAATAAAAACCCTATTCACATCAGAACCGGTAGCAAACTAACATGTCAGATGAAAGAACATAAAAATGTGAATATAGTTGTCTGTCAAAACCAGAAAACTTCCCCAAGTTCAACTAGGTGTAAAAAATTAAGATGGAAATGCGTTCCACCGTTTGAAAGCAAGTATTTTCCGCTCATGACTAATAGAAGAAATGTGAAAAGGGTTAAACGAAACGAGTGCTGCGAAACGAAACTTTTCCCAACCATAAAATTTGTCAGACAAGGTCCGAATGATGGTTCAATTTGAGCTTCTGCTTCGCGAATTTTTCTAATTTCTTTGAAGGTGTCGTCTAGTGTAGCATTATCGTAGTGAAGATTAAACCGCTGGCTATATCCACACTCCTCTTTGCAATCTTATCTTTGTTTCATTAGAAAATTGTAAATTTACACCCCTGTTGGATTTGTAGAGTACATGACTGCATAAAACCAAATCAGGTATTTACTTCTCTTTGCGGCTTGTAGTACACCATAATCCTTCCTTCAAACACTACATCATACAACTATTTAACTTGTTTCATAAACCAGAAATCATAGAAAGGACGTATTAACCGACTTTACTCCGAAATGAAAACATTAGCCAAAGATTACGTTGTCCGCCTGAAATTGGACACGTTTCTTCTGCGTTGGTCAGCTTATAAACGTGCTAACAAGCAGCCTTTCCCATTTGTTTATTCCACGAAAAGTTCTCCGCATCATTGGCGCTGAGCCTGAAAGTTGATGAAACACGTTGTTTCGCCATTTTTTTGTACTTTTTTCTCGTGCTTCCACTAGTGTGCGTGCACAGATAAGCCTCCGGTTGTTTTTTTTTTTGCTTCGGTCACTCGAACTCTCACGTATCCTGCGGCCATCGTATAGGGTTTCCCCTTCACATTCACGCACCGTTGCCGACGAAACACGCGGTGGAAAAGCCCTCTCCCGGTGGTCCGGAAAAATCATTGCACAACCGGGCGAAAATCGGACCACCACTCGGAGTCTACTACTTACTTGCGGGCGTCATGGGCAGCATCGGTTTGTCATTTTCCAACTCGGTCGTCGAGTTGTTGTTGCTGGAGGGACTGAGCGGCGGCAGGGCGTTCCCGTGGGCGTCAATCATGGCGGAGCTGTTGTTGCTGCTGCTGTTGCTGCTGCTGCTATTGTTGTTGTTGTTGTTGGTGCTATTGCTGCTGCGGCCAGCCCGGAAGGCGTTCCTGGTGCCGCTGCTGAGGCCGGCGAGTTCGGGCCGCGCGTCGAACAGATGCGCCGTCGCGTCGCGCTCCCTTCGCACCTTATCGTTGTCCAGCTGGACCTGCGGGAGAAAACAAAAAACACAACAGGTGTTAGTAGTGCACATGACGACTCACTTGCGTTAGCAGAAAAATTGCACCAAAAAAACAAACGCGCACTCTTCCCACGATTATAACCTTTGCAACGAGCGGCTTCCTGTCGGCATGGTCGAGCGGAAAACACTTCTGCGGCATAACGCACAGGCAACTCGATCCGAGCAGCTTCGAACGTAACGATTTGCGAGACATCTCCACGCTGCGCTCATAGCCTACTCCTACCCGTTGTCTGTTCACACAAATCCACGCCGGCATCGGAAGAGCACGCGGCCGAACCAAACATTTTCCGAGCACAACACGCACCGCGGACCTCTTCCTTTCGGCGTTCAGCTCGGTCGGCCGAAAAGCTGCAACTGAAAGCCTGACGCCGTCCGTCGTCGTGGTCGTCGTGGCCTTCGCCGAAAAAATAAAAAATAACACGGTCCCGCACTAAGTTTAGACGACGGGAGATTGGCGACTCAAACGTCACTTATCGTTATCAAAAGAAGAAAAAAAAACAGGGAATGGCAAAATCCCGGCGTCTGATAGGCGCAATGGCGGCAACCGCAAACCGGGAAGGGTTGTGGCTTTGGTTGGTATTTGTTTCGGGTTTCGGCCCGAAACTTCCCACGCAAACCATAAACACCGCATTATCTCTATCGATATGCAAATTGGGACTACTGATAATTTGAACTTGACACCGTCCCCGGTGACAAACCGGGCCTTTCCCTCTAACCAACACCACCAGAAAATGCGCCCGATGTGCATTTTTGGTTTTTAAATTATCCCTGCTGCGGTTACCAAAGAGCTCCAAAGTGAAATCGGGCGGTGATTAGTCCAGAGGGAGGGTGGTAAAAAAAAAGAATGCAACAAAAAACAATGCATTAGTCATCGTACCCACTCGCGCAGTGAAAATTAAACATTATCAAGCGCAACAAATTTTGACTACAATCGTTTTTTTGCAGCCGGTTTGTGGTTCCCGATGCCACTTTCTGGCTTCTTCAAATGAAAGGAAAAATAATAGGAAGCTCCCCACGCGACAGCAACGACGATGACGGCGACGGTGATGGGCGACATCATCGGCTTATCGCGGTGATAAAAAGAGGGTTGGCACGGGCAAGATTGTATTTAATCCAGTCAGCTCACTTTGGCGAAAATTCATCACCATTCCGCCGAACCGGATGGTGAAGTGGAAGGGCGCCCAGGACACCAGGTATCACATTTGTTTGTTGTGATTGCGCTTCCGACGAGTGATGCAACGGAAATCGAAAAGCGTTTGTCGGAAGGAAGGAAGGAAGAAGGTGGATGAGACGCTGTGTCGAACACAGACTCAACGCACGCGCCACCAATACCGCTGGACGCCGACGGTTGGGGCCGACGAAAGCAAACATTCTGATCGGCTGCACTCGAAAACACTCGAGAAATGCAGCTCGAGGTGCAGCTGCAGCCGGCTGGAGTGGATGAGGGAGTGTCGCGACTCGGAACTCGGGCCTCTGCAAGGGGGGCCGGGAAGGTGTCTTGAGTATTAGCATAAACCGCTTTGCCGATGCCGGTCAGGTTTTGTGCAAATCACCTGATCCGTCGTGCCAATCGGGAAACGGCACTCTGCAACCTTGAGGTCGCCAATTGCACCAGTTGTCGAACATCGAGTGATGAATTAATTCAGATTTAATTGAATCGTTAGATCCAGTGCAGATTCTGTCCGTTGGTCAGATGTCCGATATGTTAGATATTATTTGAAATTTACTGTTTGTAAACAAATGTTTTTAATCAATTCATATAAATAGAAGCATTTCTTTTATATGATTTTAAATCCACTAATTCAAACAATTCCATTCAACATTTTTTATAGCACTTGGAAATTAATTCTTGTTTATAGAGTTCGGTTTGTTTCAATTTAATGTTAAAAAAATTACATATCTTTTTCATAGGTTGGAAATAATCTCTATTTTTGTACAGTTGTAGAACCTTACTTTCTATTCTACAAACAGCATGAAGCTCAAACAAAATAGTTTATAATCCACAGAACTCTCAATTTAAATTTTTCCTGTATTTATTGGAAGACAAAACGTCTAATTATTGGAGGACAAACGTCTTATCTAATTGGAAACTAATACCATCATTTTTTATTCTGCTAAGCAATGTGGAAATTTATGACAACTTTGTATGGCATTACACTGTTTTCAGGGCCAATTCGTCGGCATCAAGCTGCTCTTTGTTGGTAGTAGGCAGTCAATTGCACGCGCACGGTTTTTGTTTGGCATCGTTAGGAAACACTTTGCCTAAGTTTAACTTTGCCATTATCGGTAGCATCATTGACGCGACGAGAAAAGGTCGCGTTGTTGTCGCGTCAATGTTGCTACCGATAATGGCAAAGTTAAACTTAACAAGCCCAAAGTATTTCCTAACGATGCCAAACAAAAACCGTGCGCGTGCAATTGACTGCCTACTACCAACAAAAAACAGCTTGATACCGACGAATTGGCCCTGAAAACAGTGTATTGCGTCATTAAAGATACCATATAAAATATTTATTTTATAATTTCTATACCAACGCCCAGATTATCTGAAATTTCATTTGACATTTCATCTTAAAAGAAAAGTTTAAACAAATATTTACTAATTTCATAGCCATTATCGTTCTTTGGAAAAAATGCCTACCGCATTATTGCTTTTAGAAAAAATATTAAGTAAAAACTGAATAATGAAAAACTGCTCTCATTAAATTACTTGAACTGAACGTTCAGTTTATGATGGTATGTGAAACTCATAATGTTACGCACACGCTCGTGTGCTATGAGTCATAAATCATGCAACGAAACATTTTGTTTGAAATCCAACCAGATGTGCTTTAATCTGTGCTAATCATTTAGTAGAGTGTTTACGCTTCTCTTGCGCAGCCTCATGCCGTACAGGGACAGGGTCAATCCACTATCGCAACGTCGCAAAACAAGCCAAACCGATCGCTCGTAAAAGGACGCACGTTTCTGCGGGGTTCTCTCTATCAGAAGCATCTCAGCGACGCAGCGGCCACCCATCAACTGTGAAGACATTGTTGTGACACAGGAAGGCGGTGTACATTAAAAACCGCCAACTTTATAGAGCAGGTTATCGCTGACTTCGGGTTTCTTTCTTCCTAGAACGGGAACCGAAGCTCGCGCTTATCGTTTCGCGTCGGAAGGCGGTTGTCGCAATTGTCAATCACGGAGAACGTTACCCTCGGGGGGTTTGCGAATAAAAAGAATCACAATAACGATGACGTGACCACTGTGCGATGGATGCACGCGAGTGCAACCGGAAATCGAGTCAGCGAGCCGTCCAACCGAAGGATGTTCAACGTTCAACGAGAGGCGAGATCACGCTGATCGAGTCGAGCATCTCGATCGGAACTTGGAAATCTCAGGAAACCGTGATCCGTCGAAGTGCGCCGTATGTTGACCTGTGTTTTACAGCATCATCATCATCACCATCATCGTGATGAGTGTTATCAAAGCAACAGTAAAAACAACCGTAGTTGGCCAGCTCCGAGCACGGGTCGCTTCTCGGTCGAGCGCAACGAAAAACCACTCGCGATTTCACCCTTTGTTTGCTTTGTGTCCGCGCCTTCCGAGCGGGAGTTTCGCCGTGCACGTGTTCACGATCGAGCTGGCTGCGTTTGAAAGTGAGTTCATAATGGAACTCCGGTTCGCTGCAGATTGCAAAACGGCGAGTAAAGGCGAGTCTCACCGTCTCGCCGACTTCGACTGCAGAGAAGGCGATAAGAGCCACTAAACCGGGCCTACGCCGGATCGCAGACCACGGGCAACCTGGGGGGGGGGGGGGGGGGGGGAGGAGGCCAACCTTTTTCCGCCCTCGTGCCCAACTGGATCGAGCATTCTGAGGCGGTTTCATTTTTCTTCTCCTTTTGCCTTCACCGACCGCTCGCGGGCGATTAATAACCATTCGAGCTGTAGACAAACCGCACGAAACTCGATAGCGGGTGTGGGGGAGGGGGCGAGCGGGATGGAGTGTGTAGGTGTGAATGTTTGCATGTGTGTCCCTCCCGCCGTTTGCAGCCGACGGTTCCCTTGGAATGTTCCAACTGTGGCGCAAATCAGCTGACAATCCTGTTCTCCAGGCGGGGAATAAAGAAACCCATGCCAACCCACAACGCTACGCCACCGGGCCGGATTAAGAATGTCAGCCAGTTCTTGGGCCGTGGCGGTAGCAGAGACATTGCTTTGTTCATGGCCAAATTTGTCGATGCTGTCTCAGGGCGAGCCCGGGGCTCCGAGCATACGCAGCTACGGATCATGCATTATTCACGGCGGGAACCGAGCGGCGACGATGAGAACATTACAGCCTGCGAACATTTTGGAAGCGATAAAATTTAAGCACGGCGTTTGGTGACTTAATAAATCATTATGGGATTTCATTATTCATCGGTGTTTCACCAAAATAAACAACGCGATTGAATGGAAGTGGAAAAACAAAAAAGCCTTAATTTTTTTAAACATGCCAACATGAAATGATGCGAAAATAACGTAGTTTCCAATCGAACCAGTTTCATTTAAAATTTTACACACGAACATATTGAATTTTCAACAATTGTCAAAACTTTGACAACCAATGAGCCACATGGTGGGTGACAGGCAATTTAGAACATACCAGGAAACTTATAGAGTATTGCACTAATTAAGTGGTAGGCTGTAGTAGCTGTTAAAAATAAACCTTAGATAAAATGTGCATGTGAACCTTCGTAGTAAACCTTAATTAAATCACAATCTTCAGAATAATGATATTATTCTACTTCAAAGCCAAGGATAGACTCCTAATGAATATAACAAATTTTAAAAGTATCATAATTATTTGAGGGTAAAGCTTAGTTTTACCAAAAAAACGGATTGAAACATTTTTATGATTTCATAATTTCTATTAAATTGTTTTGAAACTAAAAATAAATATTTTAGATTTACTGCAAGTTTGTCTTGGGACAAGCACGGTTTATGATTACTTTTTCGTTAAACTAAGTACGAACACGATTTCAGCTTCTGTTTTTTTATTGAATAAAAAACTTTTGAAAATCATGTTAATACGTTTCGAAAGTTAAGTTCAAATTAATTGAAATTCTTAGAAAAAAACCAAAAATGAACTTTATTTGCGTGTTACAAAACACCACCCTTTTTAAAATCGATCATAGTGTAAAAACTATGCGTTATTGCTTGGATTTAATTCAATTTGGAAGAAACTATATGCACAATTTTTCATTTGAATGATGAAAACCAAAGCTTACATATCAGCAAACCAATCAATCAATCAATCTATAAATCAATTTAAACTAGAAACACACCAAGTAAACCACTCTACATGATTTCCAACCAAGGCAGCACTTTGCTCCATAAAAAGCTACAAATGCACAAATTAATATCTAAAGCTCGTAGTGTTGCTGTGCAAAAATAATATCGTTTCCAGCATCCGGCTCCAGTTGCACAGAGAGTCACTTAGATTAACGACTTCCATCCGGGCCGGGTTTTCGAACCGTCAGCCCGCACTTCTCCTCACCGTCCCCGAGCATTAAAGACTTATTGGGTTCGCATTTAATGAAACGCGTCTAAAAATATACCTCCCTGGGGGTATCGGCGCTCACTAACGTCACGGTGGCCGTCACGGTGTGTGTGAGTATGTGACGTCCTTTGGGACGGACGATCGGCCAAAAAGGCGGCCACACCACTCACCCCCCCACCCCCAAGCTCATGCCGGTGGGTCGACCATAAAACTGCCATCAATCTCACACACCCGGCGTTCCCGGGTCAGTCAATAACCATAAAAGTTGATCATTTCAGCAACACGATCAACTGGCCATTTGTTGTTTGAACACGTGTGTGTGTGTGCGTGTTTGGCTGCACAACTAGCGAGTTTGTGGCGCACATCGGGCCCAGATCGTACGGTGCTGCACATCTAGAGCTTCGCATCTTCATCTTCCACCGACACCGACGATGGATCATCGGAGTGAGATGTGCGAAAGAAAAGTTATTAATGCCGTTGTCATAAAACAGCGTTTCGGAACACTAAATGGAACACTGGCTCACGGTGGTGGTGGTGCTGGTTTAGACGGCCGCCGAGGAAACCCCCCGGGAGGCCAAAAATTGGAAAGGAAAAATTGGTGAAACATGTTCGGCTTTCCTCGTCCGAAGGCGAGGAACAAAAACTAATAAAAAATCAATCGTATTTCATGTCGGCCCCGATTGCGCACATATTTTTGGGAATGTGTGTGTGTGTTTTTTTTTTTTTTTGCAAACCTAAGATAAGACGTTAAGGGTCCATCGAAAGAAGGAGAGGAAAATTCGCGAACGCAGATAGATTTCCCTTCCTTATCGTTCAACTCAGACAACCAATAAATGCGATTTGCAAAGGGTGCCAAAACAATTTGTACCACCCCTTGGCATCGCCCCCTTTCGTCACCGTTGAAAAGTGCATCCTCCCGTATGCAACTGCATGGAATGCAATCGTAACACCAGCTGGGCTAGGAAAAGCGGAAAAAATCGAATTACTAGTGACCCGAACGAAGTATTCACACATGCGGAACTGATGGATGGATGTGCATATGTGTGCATGTGCAGTGAAATTAGACACCGACTTTGCAACCCCATTCCTTTCCGATGCACCAACCCGATCCGTGCAAGCGAGCACTTGCCATTTTGCCTGCGTTTAATTGCTTTCGCCTGGAGAGGAAAAGGGCCGAAGAAAGCAAGCGAACCTCGGAACGAAATGGTCCAACGGCAAGGTGGTGTGGTCCTTTCTTCTGCCCATCTTCCAAGCCACCTCGCAAGGGAGAAAAAGAGCCACGGTCCGAAGGGGAAGAAGCCGAAGACGTGATGATTTTATTCCCATCTTTTATTGCACCTTTCATTTTAGTTTGCTCGCGTGCCGAAAGACGATTAGAAAACATTTTTCCACCCCAAAAAAAACTAACTGTAAGCCCCCTTCCTCCTCCCTCCCTCGTCCCTCGATGAATGAGGGCACCCGCCGGCATGGGAGGCGTGTGGGGTGATGGTGTGACCGACTGGAGATTTGTAATTGCCACTTCGCCACCAACCCGGCCAAATCGGGTTTGATGGTAAAATTGTTTCCAAATCGGTATTTTTCATACTTATCTTTACGGCAAACGGCGGGGAGGGAAAAGGCCCGTCTGAATGTACTGTACGCGCCGGAAAAATGGCCACCAAAATGGGATTTCAATCAAGTAAAGCACCATTAGCTCGAAATAATGCTGGCGGTGGAACGGAAAATCGATCGGTTTATCGATCATTAGGTGAAAGATATTACATTATCAGCGGGCGCTAATGAGGACCGTTTCTCCCGACGATGGTGGAAACCGTGGTGTGGTTGTGTGTGTGTGTGTGTTGTCTTGTTGGGTGGTAATTGTTTTTTTTCGCCCGAATTTACTTGTCTACTTAAGATGTGATTTGTTTGTGAAACACTCCACTGTCACAACCTCTTTCCTTCTTTCAGATCAGGAAACAGTTCATAAATCGCAAATAATAACGACTCACATAAAATGGTTCGTTTTAAAGCCCATTAGGTTTTCACTGTTTTCCCACCAAGCGATCGCCGCCGACAAGTTAATCGATCCAATCAAGATCAACAGAGAACGACGCATTTGCATAGGACGTTACGTTACGTTATGGGTGAGCTAAATTCAAATACTTACTGGTCCACGGTCTAACATGGCTGTGTCTGAACGGTCCCGTCGAAGTTACGGGTGTGGGTGTGTTGGTGTGTGTGTTTGTATGCTGTTCTGGACTAGCGACTTATTTTTTTGCTCCTTGCGCTCACACTGTGGGGGTGTAGAGTAGCTGGGCCTACGGGTGGACTTTGCACTATCTTTTACCAGAGCTAGAGCCGGTTCATGCCCGGTCCGAGATACCAGGAGGGTAGAAGGTACCTGGCGTACACCTACGGACCTACCGAAGAACCGCCTGATCCGGTCCTGGGAG
This sequence comes from Anopheles ziemanni, assembly GCF_943734765.1. NCBI lineage: Eukaryota > Metazoa > Arthropoda > Insecta > Diptera > Culicidae > Anopheles > Anopheles ziemanni. The sequence goes on along the minus strand of NC_080705.1, from coordinate 25,124,694 downwards.
CGAAACTGGTTCGAGAATGTGCCGCCTGTTTGATTGCTTGCTGGCGACTCCACGCGAAGGACAGGTTACGCGTTCGCCTCTGCTCCAAACGAGTCTTGGTTCGAGTTCTCCTTCCCACAGGATCTTTTAGAACGGTGGATCTCGTAAAATCAAAACACAACACACACAGATTGGACACTTTTCCAGCGTTACGTTTCCCTACCGCTTAGGAGGGTGGGTGGAGGGTGACTCTGGGGGGAGTGGAAGCTTCCTAGTACCTCTAGCCAAGGGATTCTGCCTACTCTCTTCGGGCCTTCACTTGCTTCGAAATAATTTTTGGGCAATCTGTAAGCGAAAGAAACAAAAAAGGGGAAGAAAAAAAGAAAAATACGGTCAGCGGATTGTGGCGGAGGAGAGAGGGAGAGAAAGAGAGTGCGTCCCCTGGTTTCCCCGTATCTCCAGGGATAGACGAAGACTTTGTTTGGATAATTTTAATTTTAACATCTCATCAATAACTTGTTTTCCTTTTCTGTTCACCTCGCGCCGGGTGAATGCAGTTTTCCAACTGGCCCGATGCCAACCGTTGCATCGAGATTGGGATCTTGGAAACATATTTACGACCCCCTCGGTACTGATCCCGACCAGCATCCTCCCACTTTCCTCGGGAAGAATCCTCCCACCTCTCGGGGTGTTTTACACTCGAAGTCGTAATCGTTTTCGCACTCGCCTTCCGGCACTATGGACACTTGACTGCTCGATCGGGAAACCGTCCCGAAAACAACCTCTGCCTTGTGCTTCGACGAGTGATGGGTGATTTGGAACGGGTGGGAAAACAACATCAACGCACTGGAAAAGAGGGTGGGAATTGCATTCCACAACACCTCCCAGTGCAGTTTGGGGAATGTTGTCGGAACCGGGTTTAAAAATAGTTCTCCACCACGGACATGTGTTTACAACATTGTCTTACTATCTTCGGGCAAAAGGAAAAAGGGGGAGGTGGTTTGATGGTTGCCGGATGTTATGGGATGATGATCTGTAAACAATCAATTACTTCGGTCCGAACGCACCGTTCACTTTTCCCCGCGCCACTGCAGCCGAGCCGATGCAATTTTCCAGTTGAAAGAAGCAATACGAATGGGGGAGGCGAGAATGAAAGGAAAAGCGAACGCAATCTGACCGCTTGGTTTTTCCGCGCCCGCCAGAAGAGTGCATCGAGACGGACAGGCGGGATGATGAAAACATTTTAGTTTACATTTCAGCGTCCGGCCCGCGGAAAGGGTTTCTTCTATGGCACCTTCCAAGCCCAAGCACACACACACCCATACACGGTTCAACCTACCGGGCGGTATGGAAAAAAGGCTCCTGTTTGTTTTCTTTTTTCGCCCACCCCCTCCCAAACCGCTCCTTTTTTTTTAATTGAAAGAAAACCCGGGAGGCGGGCTCAGCTGGATGGGGAAAATGCGGTTTCGCTGGATGCCGGCGCGTTAATAGACATATATTACCGGGACACGGGCAGGGAAATTGGTTACGCTTTCCACACGTGGAGCCCCGCAAAAGGGTTCGCAAGCAGGGCAGGGACTTGAGGGTGGCCACCACCATATTGCAGAAGGGATCAAATTAGAAACGGAGAAATTGCCCAGCGAGGCTCGCATCCAAAATGGAACCAAAGGATGGGTGGGTGGGGGTGAAGGGGAGAGAAGGGAGGTGTAAAAGAAAGGCAAGTGGGCTGCAAATTAGAAAAAAAAGCCATTCAATTATCTCGATATTATGAGGCTGCGCTTGCTGAAGCAATCAGTATACCATTTCCTCCGGGTGGAAAATTATGCACCGCACACGTCGTGAAGTGAAAAGCCACAGACCTCCCACTTGTTGTGATTTTTGCAAAATCGGTTCCTGTGCGGTTTAGCTTAACCGGTTCAAAACAGAGCTGTTATTTGAATTTTTATATCAATTTAAAAACTGTAATCAAGACATTTCCATAGAAAACACATAATTTTTCAAAGAAATAAACTGTCAAATAAAATTCTGTGTGTATATTTTAAATGCGTGGTTTTGCAACATATTTTTTAATTGTTTTCCAATCATAATTTGTCTTTCTTTCGATATCGATTTGAAATTGAAATGTTCCATCGAACGATTGCAGGAAAAAAAATATCATCAAGGTAATCACACACACTCTAGTCTAGATTATTTTTTCCATTTCCCCCCCTCGAAAAACGTTATGTGTGCCTGTTATTGATCCGCGGCTTTATTGACATAACTCTTCCGTATGTTTGTTCGCCACTTGAACCACCCGTCCGCATAACGATCGCCGTTCGAGTGTCGACACGTCCAACAAAGTGTGGGAAGGAAGCTAGACACACATTAAAAAAAAGTAAAACGAAAACCTGCCGAGACATTGAACATGGAGTGAGGAAAAGGCGAAAAACAAAACTATAACATCTACAAGTGACGCGAGCAGCGTCCGCCAGATAAAGCAAAACGATTCGCTTTTTAGTTCAAGTTTGTGCAACCTATTTTTAGTGACTTGAGCTGACGTTTTGAAAAAAAGCATGACGACGACGACGACGACGTTGTTCTGCTTACGGAAGCATCGCATTACGCCGAGCGGAATGCGACTATTTCTCTGTACTTTTTCTGCATTTCGACTCGTCGATCGATCGCGATCGCAGCCGATCGGACCCCACCGACCTGTTGGTAAACAATTTCTAATTTCCGTTTTCCGATGCTTTTTGCGGCCGAGCAGTTCGAGATTCGCCAGACGGTGGAATTTCCCGCCCGCGGTGAGATTTGACTGTCGTCTCAGGGCCAAACCTGCGATGCGCGATGTGGGTTTGTTGTTTTATGCAATCCCCCTCTCTCCTCCCATCTACTCTTCATTTCATCCCCTTGGTGTTGGGTCGGAAAATTGAATCTAATTGAGCGCGAAAAACTCTTCGCGTCCTTGCCGCGTGACGGATCAGGAGGAAAAGTAAAGATCCTACACGCTGCAGTTAGCAGATCGACTCCCTCTCTCTCTCTCTTTCACTCGTTCTAAAATTTTCTCGCACATAAATTGGGGTGCATAACGCAAACGGAGGAGCATCCGAAACCCAGTCCCAGTCGCAAGTTGATCCCTTCGCTTAGCGCGTTTTATTTCAAGCGTCTAAAATTAGAATAATTTTCGCATAACCTCGCATGAACCAAAACCCCTGCTGCTGCCGAAACAAATCCGTACAAATTCAATTTTGCACCAAACCCAAAACGGCCAACGGCGTAACGGTTCCCCATTTTTCAACCGCTCCCCACCTCTTCCATTTCCGCCCCCTTCCCTTTTCAACGGGCAATTTTCCATGTCGGCTCATGATAAAATCATATCACACAACAACCATTGTACCAGCCAAGGGCGGGTTCGGGCCGTGATTGCGTGACTTTGGATCGCAGCAATCTTTTTCGCGAGCACGAATTCCATCGCTGCGCTTCTGGCGTTGGTCACTGGTGAGGCGGTTTTTGGCAATATTTACAGCGCTCGGGCTACGTGCTGATGCGGAGGAAAATCTCTGGCTAGCAACGTGTTTTGGGAGTGTGTTCATTTTTTTTTTTGTGCGGTGTAAGCAGAATTAGAACTGGAATGAGCCTCATCGGGAAGCAACGATGTGTGCGCTTAGAAACAGGATACATTGCGGCAGAACATCTACGGAACATCAGTTTCGGGTTGTTAGGTTTCCATTTATTTTATGACCTTCTTTTCTTCTTTATTCATAGATCGTTCTGTTGGCGTTCAGGATAAGCTTCGCAGAGCAAGGAAACAACACTCCGAGAGGCAAGAAAGCTCAAGAAACCGTTCCTTGTAATATCCTTCCTCTTCAACCGAGCGGGGATCATTAAATATCCCGAGGATATGACACGTATCCCAGGAGAATCTATACAAAAAGAAAATTACGTGAGGTTATTCCGTGTTATACCCAAGGATATCAGCTTCATACAGACGCTTATGGTGGTAAGCAAGATGGAAAAGGTAATACATAATGCACCCAAAGTACGACGATCCGCCCCTAAAGCGACCGAAATAAAGTCATACATCCTTGAGATTACTTTCTTCGTCGTGAGCAAAACCAAACAAAAACGGTTTCACTTTCATCCTTCCCAAGAAGAAGAAAAAAAAAGGAAGGTAACCATCCCGCCCCGATCAGACTGTGAGACGTCTGGGCCGATGGAAGTCGTCTGGTCCGAGACCGGTGTAACGGTGTGTTCGGTGACCATTCCCCATACGCGAAATCCACCTGACGATTGTCGCGCGGTTCCTTTATTTGTTTGTTTTCCTTCACTTTTTTCTTCCGAATTTTTCTTACTGCATGGCCAACGGTTCCCGGCTGCTCATCAGCATTCATATGTGGGAACACACACACACACACACTTAATTGTGGCGCCGCGTGGGGTGTATTTTTTTCCCATTCCGACACGGCAGATGAGGTTTCGTGAATTTTGAACCATCGGCAGCGGAGAAGCCGACGGAAAATTACCGTATCGGAATTTGAAGCACGCGCGCGCGCCCAAAACTTTTGCGGGTGAAATAAATAAGGGTTGAGTGAGGAGAAAAGCAAACCAAACAAACTAAAAAATGGGCAAATTCTGGTGTTGTTTTTCGTGACATAAGATCATACACCTCCTAGAGAGTGAAATGAAACGGTTTTGGGGAGCCAACATTGTGTGCGGTAGGATCGGAATACAACACAACCACACTGAGAGAATAACCGGATGAGAATGACAAATGAATACCAATAAGGGTCGCCATCTATTACCCCCCGGGGGAAGCTCTTAAGATGCTCTTTTGCATAATAATCCTTTCGTTCGATGTGAGTGGGAATATATTTCGGTGAACAAAAAACATGACACGTTAACGTCATTTCGGAATTAAAGAACTGTAATCCGGTCTTTGTGCACTTCATTTAATCAAGATCGCCTAGTGATGTCATGGAGCAAGCGGGACCTGGCGGAGTAAATTAAATTATGGTCCGAGGTACGAAAAACAAGACCGAAGAGGCGGAACACGTGACGAAATAAGCATGTGCCACTAAACGGAGCCAAACCTAAATGTAGGTTCCGTTTTCCAACCCTTGGGGTTGTTCGAGCCCGCCCTCGCATTACCTCCCCATGCCGATGGGTACCGTTGAATTTGTCGCTGAATTAGGTGGCCAACAGAGATTAGCACCAAGTAAAACTCCACTCATCCATCCCACTCACGCTCCGGAGAGCGTGAAGGCGAAAAATGCAGCACCACCGGTTCACCGTTCGTTTGCTCACTCGTGCAGACAGCAAGCTCTTGGCCGCGATTGCAACATAATGCCGTTTGGCAGAAAATCGGGGCCAGACGGCGAGAGGCGGGAGAGGGAGGGAAACCAAATGCACACGTGATTGCGCGCAAGTTTGTGGCCACCAAACCCTAAATGGCACACAGTCCCGCTTCCCATCCGAGAAGAGGCGGCACAAAAGAAGCAATTATGACGTCTTCCGGCAGAGACCGGCATGCGAGAGGTGCAATGAGGCCCAACACCACTATCTCGGTTTCGGAGGGGGGGTGCTATCAGGTAGCGCTTTTCCACCCCGACAAGGCCATCCATACGGTGCTGGGAAAACTGACCCACCACGAACGCGCATGAGCGCCGGTGGAGGCAACACCCCGGGGTGGAGGATATATGGTATCATATATCGCGAGGGCACCGCGAGGAAGGGACGAAAGGTAGACAGCTGTTGCGTTACTTGATGAGGCCTCTGACACCGCGCCTGCCGAGGTTAGGTTTTGGGTTTGAACGGGCGACGGTAAGAAAAAAAAAGAAGGCCCTCACTAGAAGACGCTCTACCTTAAAGTCCCTCGTCCGTGGGACGATGATGCGTGGCGCGCTGTCGTAAGGTACGATTACTTAATTTAATTAAGATTCATTGAGAAACCTCCCATCGAGTGTGGAGTTGGGGTGGTATTGGGGGGTTCCGCGGGAAGGAAACTTCACTCAACCACCACTACCGGTTTTAGCTCTTTCTTGGGCTCTCGGGACGATTTGCGTACCACACCAATGTTTCGTTTTATTTCCCCGACAACATTACCCCCGGGTTGCGTAGGAACTAACCACAAATACACACGCGCACACACCTCCCCCACGCCGACAAGTGGGTTGCGACAAGCGACAGTCTCGAGACTGGGGACTGGGAACTCTAGGTGCGGGCAGATAAACCCACGGGAACGGCAACCGGTTGTTCTGAGGCGCTATTAAAAGTACGGGTCCTGAGAGCAACAGAACTTGCGTGATTCTACGAAAGAGCACTAACCTTACCGGGTGTATTCTGGTACCTGTGCGCAGACAGAACTTAAACCAACCTCATCAAGGGTTGATTTAATGATGACGATCCCTCTCCTACATTGTAGATCCATATCACCGAAGGGAAAGAATAAGAATATTTTATAAGAGGTATCCAAATACGAAGCGATGATGGAAGCGACTGGGAGACGGCCTCAAGATGCCATTCCAGCCATTACATTGTACCGTCTGCTGGAGGAACGCCTATAAATTTGAATAATTTCTCAAATTTCGACCAGTTCCGCTTGTTTTTCCCATGAACTGTTCCCGTAGAACCTCGACGTTCCACAGGGAGTACGTGATGAGGGTGTAAATTGAAAGAATGCCGCATCGGGGCAACTCCCAACCACCTTCCATATGCCTTCAGTGAAAGCCTAACCAACCCCCCCGTCTCATTTCAGAAGAGGGTACGATTACTTTGACGCAAGGTAAACAAACGTGAAGGTGATTAAATTTTTAACAATCAACAGGGTTCAACCTGTTTCTACCCTTGTTTTTTTTTTGCTCGTTAGGCGCTTGGTTTGACCCTCTCTTCCCAAACCAGGGCTAATCAAGGCTCGGCGTGAGGTCTCGGAACGGAACAGTCACGCAATCTGGGGTCAGGTGAACTTGCACGCATCGTGGGGAGGGAAGAAAAACAAAAATTTCGTCAGCAATACATTGCCTCAACAAACCCGATCCACGGCAAGACGTTAAACGGGACTTAATCCTCCGGATCCCAGTTGGTCGCGAATGGAACCCAATTAATGGTCGCTAATTGAAGCCACTTGTTCGGGGAAACTCCCCAGCAAGAAGTTGGTGAGAAGATGAAGTTCTACTTTCACTTTCGGTTCCCCCCTGCTCCCGTCCAACCAGATGGACGGTGTGACGCACCCGGTAACGGTCCATTTCAGCTCGGCTTTTCGTGGCGCGATGGTTCTAATTAACACCACATTTCGGCAGAAGCAGCGGACCGCGGAGAATGGCCGCAAAAACGAACATGCAAACGACGGTGACGAGGACATCGTTTTGACGGGAGGTGAGGTTAACGAACCCTCATTCTTTCCCACACACACACACGCACACGCGTTCGATGTTTCACGTGGAAGAATCAGCCACTCCCAGCACCATCCCGCTATTCGAGTCCCGTGGTCCGGTTGACAACTAGACCACGGGTTTTATAGACGCCGCACCGAACGTTGGATCAGGCGGACCCTGGCCCTGTGTCAGGGAGGGGAGAATCTCGTTTACGCATAGGTGAAATGAATTATTACGCTTGAACTTGACTGAGTAATGTGTACATGGGCGCGGAACACGTTTTTCGGCGTCGGAACACGGCGAACCCAACTGACGAAGGATGGAAGGCATTACGCTTTCATCGCTCAAGCCCCCTACGTTCCTCGTAGTTCCTTCTGTAATTTGTACATCGTTCCCTTCCGGAGGTTGCAGGATGGTGCTATGAGAAATACTAAACACTATAAATAGCTTCCGCAGGCAATATATCCACGACTCGTGCCGGGATGAGTCATCGAAGTCGGGCAGAAGTCCCGAGACTTAAAGTTTACCTCTGATGGCAAGACATAGCCCGTTTCGCCACTCGTCAACAACCCCGTGTGGTGTAGGTGTAGACAAAGAACCAAAGCCGAACGCCGGAGATTGTCGGTAACTTAATCTTCCCGAGGAGAAGCCCGTAAACCATAATAACCGAGGACCATCATGCGCTCCGATCCGCTAATTAGTGTACTGTTTGCCCGTGTTTCCCGTCACGCAAACTTTGGACAGTTCGTCTCCGGACCGCACCGCACCGCACTTGATAGGCTTGAAGTTCTGCCGACCGTTCCTTGGAAATCTATCATGGTCATGGAGTGTTCGGCTGTCCACTCCACACAGGGACCGAGGCTACTGCTGGCCAACCCGAAAACCCAATTTAGAACCAGTGTCGACACATTCCAGACATCGCTCTGAGCGCCTGTCAGAGTGTGGTAAAACAATCGGAACATTTTCGAGCGATGTCGAGCGAGTCTGTCGGTTTTTTTGTCACGAGTCACATTCCTCTCTGCCGGCGTACTCCATGATTGGCCTATCAGATATCTGGAGCGCACCGATCGGCGTGTACGTGCGCTGGTACACCCCGGGCCCCGGGCCAATCTTATCTTGGCGTACGGATGATGTAATTCAGGGGGCCGGTATCTTCTGCTTGATTGTTGCCGTGATTGTTTCACAGCAACATTGTGTGTATTCTTTACGCTACTGCACGGGGGTTTTTTGTTTGTTTTTCGTTGACCCAACGCATTTGCCCTCATTTTCGGGTAAAGTGTTGCTTCATAAACGAAACTATTTCCAAGAACACACGAATCTGATTGGAGTCAGTGTTTATAAAATCTGCCTGCTCTTATCAGGGAGCTGGTTGGTTATTTCTTCTCATTAAAACACTTGTCGCTTCATACTAAGTACATTCCAACATATATAGTTATTGTTCATAGAAGAACAGTTTTGTTAAACGCACGGTTTCGTTTAAAAATCATTTACTTAATCATTTGCAAAAAATAAAAAAATGTTTCATTCACACAATCGGCGTACTGGAATTGAATATAATGTGTTCAATAAATCCAACTGTTGGTAAAACTAGTTAGAGAAAAGTAATTATGAAAATTTAGCAAAGTTTCTTATAGGCACTCAAGAGACTCAAATGTTTCGTCGATATAATAAAAATAGGAAATTAAAAATAGAATAAAAATAGGTATAGTAAGAAACATTGATTTTATATTAATTGGATATCGCAAAATATAATAAGCTATCAGAAAAAAAAAACAAATTAAATCCCATCAGGGTAAATTTAATGTGTTCAATGTGACACAGAACCGCAATATCCTTTTCCGTTTCAACACATCCTTGTCAAATAAACCGAAAACGGATACTTCATTAAAATGACACTTCCAGGGATGTCAAATAAAAAGTTATCAGGAGAGCCAAAAAAACACACCACCACATTGATCGGAAGCAGGAAAATGTCCAAATCAGCACGTCCTCAAATAACGACGACATCGGCACCGGCAAATCCAGTCACGTTTTCATGCCGGGAGTTTCCGCTCCTTACCGTCCGCGGTCTTTCCTCCCCACCGCTCCTACCTAAGGTCCACGTTCGTCCCGCGCCATCGTTCGTTGGCATTTCTGCCGAAGCGAGCGATCGAGGGGAATCGTTATACGCTTCACCTTTTGCGCGCGCCTTATGCAAATATTGCTATTTATTATCATATTTTCCCCATTTCATAATTTGCCGCACTCGATTTCTAATGGCGCGATCCCACCCAATTCGGGTTCCACCCTGGAAGGCGCACTCACCGATTCATAAGGATTCACTTATGCGAGCCTTCTACGGGAATGTGAAGAGGCAGACTCCGTGATCGAAACGATTGAGCCTGAATCCGCTCTGGCGCACCATTTTCCACCGTTTCCCAACGTAATTCTCCATCATCTCCTCCTCTCCTTCAACGGAATTGGGAGGCTCGCGCACTCGTCGCTCGTGGAGTAATGCTCAATTACACTTAATCCAATCAGCGTTCAACGAGCGATGCCCGGCGGCAACTGGATCAATTGAGTTTCCGAAGTTGGTGAAAAAAAAAAGCTGCACACATTTCCATTTGGCGAGGCTTTTATTATCCTCGTTTGCGCTTCGTTAGCCCGTCCATTGTCGGTTATGTTTGTCGAGGAGTGTTTATTTTTGTTTCCGTTTGCAAAATAAACCTCAACCGGGTGAAAGTTTCTCGATAAATATGCAACATGTGACAGCATAGGCCAACAAAAGGAGGATAAAATGTTTCACCAGAAGGCGATAAGACCCACCCCAATTATTGTCTCGTCGAGCTAATCTCCAACATTACAGAAGCACATTTTGAAAATCCTAGGCTAGACAATTTTCATACGGAGATACATTTACATTGTGTGGTTCATGCATTGTTGGGATGAATTTCTCATTAAGTCAACAAAGCTATGAATTGGTGAAGAAATCCATTGTAAGGAGTCAGTGATAAACGATTGTGGTTAATAATATTCTTTATCTAAACTACCACGAGTTTCTTATGACGCCCGACGCGGTAAAATATGTTACTTTATGCTTTAAAAGTGAAAGCCCTCAGTGTCGAGCTTCCAACCAATACACTTTAGATGAATATTCATAAAACTATTTTGTAAGGCACACTTCATCGTAAACTCCAGCCAAACTTCCCCGCATTGACCTAGAAAAAAAAACGTGAAAAGAACTTCCTTCAAGCGAAACGATGGCCGAAAAGATTCGTTGGCCTCAGCCTTCGCAGCGTTCAACTAATTTCGCATGATTTCGCCCACAACTCCTGATCCATTGCCGCCTTAGCACGAAAAGAAGCCAATAGTACAACAATAAACCTCACGTTTCCCTTGACCTTGGCCACCGACTCCTGCGCGCCATACGAAGCTACTATTTAGCAGAGTGAAACTGGACAGCTGGTGTGTGGTGTGGCTTATAGGAAAAATGCTCGGCTCGATTTCCATTCATTCAGTCCGCCGGAGGAAGAAACGGGCCCGGTGGTGGAGGTTTTAATTTGAACGCCACGGATAGCAGACGCCATGAACACGCAAATCCTTCGCCGCCCGGTGACCCGTTTCCTTTTCTACCCGCATTTAATTAAAGTCTGTACGCGCCTGAAATAGGTAGAGCGTTTGTCTTTTGGGTCGGGCAAGTCCAGTACTGTTCAATTTGGGCACATCGAAAGGAAAACCACTCGATTCGGCTATCGACTCGAGACTTGGTGGAGGTATTTCCGTCCGTGAAACGCAATCCGGTCTAACCTTGAGCTTCGGAAGCTTTTGGTGGAAATTGAAGATTGGAAAATTGGGGCAAGCACACACACACACACGCACACACCATATTCACTTGCAAGAGGATCGTACTAGCTACTTCACACTTTCAAGCTAATGCTGGTATATAGTCATTGAAGATGCGCTATTTTCGAAGTCGATCGCCGAAACGCAAAACGAATAAAACAACCAACATGAAAACATTATCAAAACAAGTGAAAACTCCTCCTTCTCGGTGCGCGCGGAGTGCGTCTCGAGGAAAACGAAAAAGTAATCCCAGCGCGCGTGAAATGTATGCGTGCGCCTTCCTCTTGTCTGCCGGCAACTTAGACCCAACTCATCAAATTCACTTTCGTTGCAAAAGAGTTGCTGCCTTCTCAACCAAGCGCAGAGGAGTATCTCTGCCGAAAAACGAAGAAGAAAAAAAACAATCACCCCGTTGATATACGATACGGTCGGAGGAGGGAAAACAACGCCACCAAGACCGAACCGGCGCGGCTCCCGGGTGACTGGTTTGGACGACTCGGGCCGAATGGTTTGTCGAAATTTGTCGTTTTCGCGGCGATTTTCACGGCGCACCACCGCAAAGTTTCAAGGGAATGGTGACGGCAAGTGGAAGGCATCGAAACCTTTGAAACAAAAACGAACCGAAAGAACAAGAACTAAAAACGGTGGACTGTAAATAAAACAACAAGCCGAACCCCCACCCAGAGTACCGGTAGTGTTTTCTGCTCTACAAACATCATTTCAAAAATAAAAGCAAGGCGATCGGCGAGTGACAGGTGTGCGCGCCCCGAACTGGGGTTAGGACGGTTTTGTTTTTTCTTATGCAACGTCGATTTTAAACACACCAGAGTTCGCGAAGCCGGTTGCGGGGTTGAAGCAGAATCAAAAGGGTGTCGTTTTTCTTCATTTTCTCCAACCTGCCGATGTTCTCAACCCTTGGAGGAGGTTTCAAAACATACAAAAAGAGGTTCTAAAGTGGCGTAAAATGGGCAGTTCGGTAACCAGCCAGCGAAGTCTGGTGTGAAATTACCTGGCGTCCATTAAAGGACTACAATGTGTCGGTTTTAATTGTGTTTTAAAATGGAAAGTGAATGAAGGGAGGTTCACATACATTCGGAAAGGAAAATAAGTAGAACAAAATGTACCAAACGGAGGGATTTGCTCACTTTGTAGTCTAATTTTCACCCTGTTTTCAGCAAGGATATTTTCGTCGTTAGTCCTTTCTTTTAAACGATATTTTTCTAATGTTTTCATCAAGTTGTCCTTTGTGGTTTATACTTCTAATACAAGAATAGCGAAGTTTAAAAACGTATGAATTTATTCATTACTTATTTTTTCATTCAATAAAAAAGTACTAAAGATGTCCTTCTAACGTTTTCATCAAGTTGACCTCTGTGGTTTATACTTCCAATATAAGAATAGCAATTTTTATAAACGTATGAATTTATCGATCATGAATTTTCTCATTCAATACAAAAATAATACACCATTTTCAACAATTTCCTGAATTTGTTCCGTGATAAAGAAAAGAAGAAAATGTGTGCTAGAAATAAAAATTTAAAACAAATTCATTCTCGAGAAAAGCCTCTAAGTTGATGAACTGCGTGTAGGTAGCTTTTATGGTAAGTTTAAAACGTTATAAGAAAATATAAATTCGTCCAACTCCAATAAACCTTGATGAGCTGCAATTGCAAAAACCATCACTTCCTTTAATTAAAACCAAATTTGTGTAACTCGACACTGTTACGAAATTAATTTAACTACCAAAGTTGCATCACTTCCCCGAGCGGAGAAGCGACGATTATATTTCACCCACTCTAATGACCCAGACACATTCGCCCCTCCCCGTCCTTACACCCCCCGCCCGTTGGGGTTCTGCTCGATTTGAGGCCATTTCCGCGAGCACTTTTCGAGCGTGTGTTTGTTTGCTGGTTTTCTTCCTTGTGCTGGCGCACAATTGCAACCACTCGCTGCTGCATTTCGACGTCGCGCGTCGAACTTACCCCTACCCGGGGGGGGCGCGCGATTACGACGACGTCTCGCCTGCACCGCTCGTGCCAACCAACCCCGTCAGGACACAAACGGTGTGGCGGAAGGACAAACGAAACCAAACACCTCACCATGCACCGTGGGCCCGAAAAGTCAGGCTAGAGGTTCGTACGTCGGTGTTGAAATTCCGCGTGACCATCGATAGTTCGGAAGGCGAAATGTCACTCGGATCGATCGACACCGACACCGAGACTTTTGGGGAAGTCGAAGAAGGTCGTAGCCAGAAATTACGCTACGGTTATGAGGCAGGAAGGAATCGGTTCTTCGCGAAGCAGGCCGAGGGCACGGAACACCCTGGCCAACGGTGAGCGGGGAGAACACGACGGTCGGTGGTGGTGAGGTGTGCCATTGCAGTTGCATACTGCACCGCGAACAACGCTGATGTGGATGACGACGATGAAGGTGGTGGATGTTGCAAGCGACAACAGATGTCGCCGTCGTCGTTGTGTCCCAGATTTGTGCCCACTTCTTAGTACTGGCTCGCCCCGAACCCCTGGGCTAAGATGAACGTGTGAATCATCGCACAGCATCGTGCAGTTTGTCGGATGCGCTACCGAAAGTCAATTAACGAGAACCAGAGGAACTTATGTGAGCTGTCGCCAACAGTTGTCCTCCGTCGAGTCGTTGTCGATGTGTCAATAGTTTCCGAAGCTCCAAAGTTCGTCGCAACTGCCACTGATTCATAATTTGTCAGCCATCGGAGAAATTTGTCTGTCATTCGGAATCTCCCCAAAGTTGGTGACAAACTATTTCAATATATCTGAGAAACCTGGTTCCAATCACGGTTATTGACTCGAAACGACACAAATCGGGACTCGTTACCATCTTCTGTGTCCCTCCATCAACCAACTATCTCTTTCCCAGCGATCGATCGATCGGCAAACAGCTGAATTTGCTTACGTTGGTTCTCGCGGCGAACGTCGCCAGTACGCCAGTTGCCTAAATCCGACACGCCGCCCTGTTCTGGTGCGTGTAACATTGAAAAGTTATTTTTGGCGCCTCGGTGGGGCACAAGAACAAGAGTTTGCGAACGGAAGAAGAAGAAAAAAGCACAAACCAGTATTCAACTCGGTCCGCCGTTGTCAATTGGCTGAGCTGCGTTTGCCGGACGTTGCCGGAGAGTGGAAACTATTTTTACGTCCAACCGGCACAGGGGCGAGACGAGATATTGTTGTCTCAGGTCGCAACGAGCGTGTGGCGAAGAAGTGCGCACCCGAAATCAAGCTTCAGTTGTGGCAGAGAAGCGCCACAACGCCAGTTTTGCCCTCGAGACTACGACGTCCACTATCAGAGGCGACTACTTCCAAACGCCTCAAGTGGATTAGGAGACGCATGCGACGCTTTGTCGCTTTGCGTGGAGTTGGTTGGGTGTTGTTTTGGATTTTCTACCGAATCCGTGACGTCAAAGTTCATAGTCAACATGAAACCCGTTATCCAAACTCACGCACCGGTTGTACCGGAATTTCTGACGCCGTGTGCTTCCGTTCCACGCCGGTTCCGAGAAGCATTTGAAGGTGGCTTCTCACCCCATCGAGGATTAGTGGCGCTATCAGGTGGCTTCCCGTGACTCAGCTAACCTGCACTGTCGATAAACGGACGCACCGTATGTGACTCACAGAAGCAAACAGGGCTGTTAATTGAGCAAACCAACAACTCATCCCAGCTGAGGTGTCGGACGTTCCGAGCGGAACTTGGGAACTACTCGAGACTCATAACCCGAGTGAGGACGCGAGCCACATTCATAATTCGACGGGGTGGCGAGCATGAGGGTCACGAACAGGTAGTACTACACTCGTGCTCGTATGTTTTACAGCTACAATAATCATGTAATTGGTGCTAATTTTTAAATAGCGCTAAGCCGGCCGCCTGCCCCGCGTACCGTTACTAGTAGGGGCCAAAACCTGTCTCGGAACCAGATTTGACATGTGCATACCGCCTTCGGGGACGTCTCGCGAACCAGATCTCCCTCTCTTTCTCTTGCTAAACTTAGGGTGTGTGCATGCATATTTTTATACCCCGGCCCTATTTTTAGTTCCCCTTAGGTTTCTTAGGTTTCTTTTTTTCGGCGACGTTCTCGCCTTCCTCAGAATTGCATCACTAACCGTGGTCAGTTGAGATGGTAATGTAGGACGCGGAAAGATTACGATGCATGCATCCGGTCGCAACCGGTAGACGGCCAGGTTGGCAAAGTTCTTTCGTCGATGCCAACTGCTTGCCTCTCGATCATGATCGCTTCCCCGGCCGACTTTGGACCAGCGCGACTCGAACGGAATGTGTCTGTGTGTGCGTTTAATGCGTTATGTTTTTGTCTTCTTATCTTCTGCTACCGAATGCAGAAGCTAAAAGTTTCCGGTTCGTAATGGGAACTCGTGAGCGAATATATGGGTTCAGATTGCTACCTGCCTGTTAATTTATTTCATTATACGCCGCTTTATTCGCGATAAATAAATGCACTTATAAACTGCCCTTCGTAAATGTCAAACCGATGGAATAAATAAACGTTTAATTGCTTTATGTTTTCCGTAGGGCAAGCCAATGAGGGGGAAAAAAGAAGCGAACTACTAAACGCTCATAAATAAACGTTAGGAAAACGCGGCGGCCATTACGATTCGCGTCTTTGTTCGGGCGTTCCACTTGCATGACGGAGCCGCGCGATGGCCGTTTGGCGAAGTGCGCAAACACAGCGGGACGGTCTTTCATGGAGAGTGCAGAAACCGGGCACCGAAGTTCCCTCCATGCGCTCTTCTAATGGGAATGCGGACGGTGGCCTGGATTTTATCTGCGATGTAATCGATGTCTTCCAGCGAACGATGAAGAACCGAAAGCCCGATTTCGCTGGAATCGTCGGAAGACGGCCACTGACCGGCGCTGAGCATCGTCGCAACACGGTGCAGCAGAAAAAAGTTCCATGTTGACTTTGGAGCTGAGGTGGCATCAGTTTTTAAGCAACCCTGACACAGTGCAGTGCACTCGTGCTCGTTTGGTTTTGCTTTTCGAGTGGCTCCAATACTCCCCCCCCGGACAGAGCACAAACAATCCCTCCACCGGGTGACACCACTTATCGGGAGCAAGGTCTCGCGGTCCGGTGCGTTGGCTTTAAGGAAGGTGGAAGGAAGCTTTCGGAAACGTGCAAAAACCTTGACACGGGAGGAGGAGTGATGCGAGAGTTCGTTCAAGATGTTCACGCTGACACTTCTGGGAGGTGTGTGTGTGTGTGTGTGTGTGGGGTGTCTGTCTTTATCGATATCTTTGTCACTCATCCTTGTTCAAAACCCGGGTTGGGTCGGGAGAATCGTTGTCGCGCGATAATTATTCCATTCAAGGACAACACTCTACCTTGTTCATTAACAAACCCTACGATCCAATAAGATACCAACCGTTCGTTTACCTTCGCTTCCCTTCGCAGACATCCCCAAATCAAATCATTTATTTACCGATGAGGAACAAACCGTTACCGCTTGTGTTATCGCGCCCCCGCGTCCTAAGAACCTACCGGTGACCCAATTATCTTTGGGACCAATTTGGGACCGTCGCCACTCGCCCACTCTCGGCGTTCTAGGAGCCTTCGACCTTCCCGAAGTACTTCGCCCAACGGCTGAACAACCCAACCGTAGGTTGTTATTGATGACTGCGCAATCATAACTGCGATAACCTAATTTCACCGATTTGTCACTAAGGGACCGCCCTTCCAATTGTGCGCCCTGCTTCTCCATCGGCTACGCGTCACAAGAGGTTCGACCGAGCATACGCATCGTACGGTGTACTGTCTTGTGTGCGCAACCTGCACGCCTAATCACAAACACCATGGTGATAGATTAGATTTCACTTCTCCCAACGCTTCGAGCCCGCTAGGGGACCACAATATTGACAAATCTTCCGTGCGTCCCTCCGACGGCGAGGCCCCGAGGGTCCAACATGGCGTGTGCGCCTTCGAGAAGCTGGATGTTGACTTGGGGGAAGAAAAAAGAAAACACACTCCCCGGGATGGAAACCTGGCTAAACCGGTATGTGTACGCACCGGCCACGGGTGTATATGGCCATGCCCATGAACCAGCTATATCTGGTGGATGGATATAATAGCCCTCGGGCGACATAACTGTACAACACACAATCCCTGCGCGTTCCGGAGCTGGGGCGCAGCGTGAAGGGATGCAAGGAAAGGCGAGGAAAAAACGACCACATGGGGTGTCGTCGGAAGAAGGCAACAGGCAACTGGTCCTCCCAGTTTCCCGGGGCTTGTTTGCCTCAGCGATGGGCAACCAGCATCCTTCACACCCCCGGGGCTCGACCGATCCGGTGAAAACAGCCGTGAAAGTAAAATCACTCCCGTGCACACACAACGTGGGGAGGTGGTTGAAGACCCAAACCCTAACCGACCGTCACCGTGGCCCTGAGGAGCAGAGGAATATTGAAAACGAGTCACTGATCGGGCAGCAGAACCACCGGAAGGTGGGTTTGCAAGTATGGATTCGTTGTTCGGGCTGCAGCGTCGATAGGGGAACGACGCGCGATGGAGCACAAAACTAACAAGACAACTTGAGCAGAACTTGAAAAACGAGTTGCACACTATGAATTTCTTCTTCCCCTCCGTCCCAGTTCATCCAGCAGACTTTCCTTCTAGCAAACCGTGTGCCTAAAGGAGCAGATTTTCTCCTAGGGTTTTCTGCTTCGGAGCTGGAAGATGCAGCCCTTCTCGTGCGAAGACACCCGAGGTAAATAGCCAACGAACGAGACAAGGGCAAAAGTTTGAGCAAAGACTAGGGTAATGCAATACTTCAGCGCAGAAACTGATGAGTGCCTTTAGAAGAGGCGGACCCTCATCCGGTATTCATAGAAATGGAAGCATTTGAAAAGATCAACCTCTTTGGGAGCCAACGTGCAGAAGCAGCGATGCTATTTTTGTGCGTGGCTCACAACAAAAAGGGAAATGGGAGGTGTACAATAGCGATGGCCGCTGCGGAGCACAACAACGGCTCCGGAACTGGCTTCGTATCGACGATTCTAAAGCCAGCTCCGGCATTAGCCCGGAACTAACAATTCTGAAGTCGGTTCCAAACTAACAGCTTCGGAGCCGGTTCCGAACCAACAGCTCCAAACTTACGGCTCCGGAGTCAACT
This sequence comes from Anopheles ziemanni, assembly GCF_943734765.1. Lineage (NCBI taxonomy): Eukaryota > Metazoa > Arthropoda > Insecta > Diptera > Culicidae > Anopheles > Anopheles ziemanni. The sequence continues at coordinate 25,106,399 of NC_080705.1, read as the reverse complement.
CGAAACTAAATTCTGGTAACATATAATAAGTGTAGAAATTTTGTAATTTTTTACATGCTTATGTTATTTCAAGAGAAAAAACGATAAAAAATTGAATGGCTTCATGCCCGTTTGTTCGGAACCAGCTCCGGAGCCATTAGCAAAGAGCCGAACTAATGGTTCCAGATCTGGCTACAAAATTTGCCGGAGTTGATCGGAGCCGTTTTACCCATCACTAGTGCACAAGTGCACTTGCCTTGGGTAACTCTTGAAAATATCATCCTCTGTGTTACGCATCTCCCACTCGTTGGGAATTCAAATGGCAATAAATGTACCATGAACTTTTCCAATAGAATATTGTCGCACTTGACATTCGCTCGCCTTTGCCGCTTTGCGTAAGATGTGGAGTATTTTTCTTCATTAAAATGAATTTTTCTCGCCAATATCTTTCCTAAAGTGGGGCCTAAACTGAACTTTCTTTTCCAATCGTGTGTAGCGCCTAATAAGTGAGAGTGATCGAACCCTTTCATCAGGCTTTCGTTCGATCGGAAACTATAACCGCTGCGTGATCGACTTGGCGTGATTACCCCGGGTTCGCAGATGCGCGCGCGTGAAGTGCGTGCTGTGTTCGATGATGTGTGCCTCACGATAGCCTCGAGGATGGACTCACCACCAGCCAGCTGTCCAGCGATGATGATGATGATGATGATGAAACAACCCCAACCCAAAGCCGGTGGTCGGTGAAGGTGAAACCAATCCCCTCTCCCGCGGGAGGCTAACGCTCTTATCAATCAACGGCGATGGCGGGCGAACGCAACACCAACACCGACACCGATGGCGCATCAGGCAGCATGTGGTCGGTACCGTTTTATCACTTTCCGCCGTGCAGCTTGCAGGCCCACGGCCCGTCCAGTTGCGTTGTGTGTGCTTATCGAAAGTGCTAATTAGCACTGAACCGTGAACCGGCGTCGACTGCCCGCCGGCGGCAAAGGGAAACCAAGCGCGACTTTCCTATCTATATCGCCACTATCATCGCACACCCTCCGCTGGCCGATGCCCCCGAGCCGACGGGCAACGGAGTGTGTGTCCTTCGAGTGGGACGATAAACTTCCACCCACCAACGCCAATCGACTTGACGCAGTCGTCTCAGTCGACGTTATTGACATCCTTCCCAGCTCGAGGGAGGTTCATTAGATCAGCACCATTTCGCCACGACCGGGAGGAGTACGTCCCATCCATCCCTCCCGAGTGTCGGTCGGTTGGTGTGAAACCGTTCCGTGCATAGCGCACAGGCCACGTTAATCATTCACAATGTTTGACACTGCCAATCACTCTCAATTAGCCTTCCCGGGTTCGGCGAGGATTGTGATTGTGGCCGCAGCGCGAACAGAACGGCCGAAGTAAATGAACTCCACGACGCCCCACGCAATCGCGGTCGGACCAGGAAGCTGTGCGAAGAGTTTCATAACCTCCAACGCTACCTTCTCTTACCAAGGAGAAAGAAACGAAACAAACGCACCAACAAACGTCAAGCCGTCGGACAATCTCATCAAGAGTTGTTGGTCAATATGTGCATCGAATCGCCCCGAGGGGGCTAGAACTTCTTGTCCACCGAACTCTCTGATGTTGCCCGCGAACCTATCTCGAAATGCGCGCCCGTAACGCTGGTTCAAGTGTGTGCCCTCAAACGGCTCTACACACAATGACCATTGCAACTAGCGGACCGGCGGACTAGAACCTCCCGCGAGGCCCGCCGCCGGAGCGTCCATTGTTATTTTAATGATCGTAACCGGTTCGGGCAGACGCTGTTGGCTGCCTGCTTTGGAAAGGGAAAGCAGCATGGGCCCGCGAAGGGGGGAGAATGGGCAGAACGAGACGGCAGGCACAAATAATACAGAGCGGAAGGAAAAAGAAAAGCAGAACCAGCGAGATCAATAACCCCACACGGTGCGACCAGTTCCTCCCGGGAGAGGAGTTCTGGGATCGTGGGCTTCCAGCGAGAAGCAGTTCAGCGGGTGCCAGACAAGTTCTTCACCATTCTTGATTCACAGCACGCGTGTATAGACGTTTCCTGCACCTTCCCGGACCATGATTCAACACGATCGAACGCGAACGAACGGAAAGCGGTGGCTTTGGAGTAAGACATAGTTACTCTGCAGCGCCTCTGTTGCTTCGCCTTCGCCACGATCTTCATGGTGTTAGCGCTTAAGCTGTAACCTTCGCCACTCGGGGACTCGATCCCTCGATCAAGCTTTAAAATCCTGCCTTTCCACCCTGGGAGCTGGGAAAGGAAGTCCGAAAGGGCGAATGGTTGGATGTGGGAGAGTTGGTTTCCTTGGTACGCTGCCCTATCTCCGCTTCCATCAGCAGGCTACACCGGTCGGCGTAAGGCGGCTGAGAACCTCCGAAATACGAATGATTTCCGTTTGATTGCGTTATTTAAATTATTACTTCGGTTCCAACCATCTATTTTACTCTTTTCTTTTATTGCTGCCTCATAAGTACGGAATCTGGTAGACATCATCAGCGATGGCCTCCGTACGTCAATCGGTCAATTTATGATTCATGGGTCAGACCACTTTGGTCCATCGATCGGCGCAAGTACTCTGCCTCACTCTACCTCGCACATTCTTTCCATGTTTCACTATTTCACTTTTATAGTTCGTGGGAGAAATCGGCATTGCTAGAGGTGGTTACAGTAGGTGTATCTGACCATGAAATGAATGGGCGGTAGACGGCACATCTCACGAGGACGAGCCAGGGTTAGGTGTACTTGACCATTCATTTCATTTAGTTCTAAAGTTCAAAAATATCTATAATGTCATTCTGAACCGTTATATGCGTTAAGTGATTCTTAGAAGCACACAAGAAAAATGATCTTAATCTTCAAGACTGTGTCTCAGAACCAAGGTTGGATCTGCAGATTATCTGCAATTCACGCTGAACGCATTAGAGAATAAGTTTGTTCATCACGGAACATCTGAAAATTATTTCTTGCATAGATATTTTGAATATCAAAAGTTGAAACTACCATCTTTGTCTACAGTAGGTACTTCATTCGTGATCTACGCCAGTTTTACGATGGTTGGTCATCCGCAACCCTTTCCCTGTCGCTCTCAACAAATCAACAAACAAACGTACAATTTATGCACTGTTGACCAAAACGGGGCCCTTTTGTGAATGAATTTTTCGCCCGCTCCACCGGAGAAACCGGTCCCAAAAACCGTAAGGATTCGATTTACTACGACTGGAGGACGGCGCACATACCAAAACACGCTCGTGACGTGACCAACTGTTTACCAACTTGCGGGAAAACGGCGTCTTCAGATTTCCATATCGCTACCTTCTCGGTGTGCTGCATCGTTTCGAAGGAGCGCGGGGAGCGAGTGCGCTACTAAAATTAGGCACAAACAAACGTTTTGCTGGTTTTCCGAGGAAGGGTCGGGTGGGTACAAGTAGAACCCAGTAGTGACTTGTAATAACCTCTCCGGTAGGGCACAAAACCATGACCTGCTTCTAGTGTGCCATGGAGTCGGCACGAAACACAACAACTCATTGCATCTTCACTGGTGTTGGTCACCAACGTGAGGCAATGGCTGAACGTTCGCGCAGGACGTAGTAGTAGAAAGTCGTTGGGTACACAGTGTTCGCAGTAAACCGCCACGGCCTAGCGATATTGGAGTTCGCTAAAAGCAACTTAACAGCTCCTTACGCGTACGACCTCCACCGACAGTAAACCTTTTGCCCGGGAGTGCCTTTCCATGGCGCTCTCTTCGGGCATCCTTTGGGAAAGTTTATTTTTCTTCCCCCCCATGCCTATCCCTGCCTACTGCGTCCTGCTCCGTTCCTCCTCCGTGAGGAGTAAGTGAAAGTAACTGTCATCTAATCTAGGGTCAACATTGGCACAACAGCCCAACGCCCCGACGTTTCACCACACCGTCCCCGAAGAGGATAGTAAATTTAGATTAGACTTACATCACCCGATCTATGTTGACACTCGTGCCGTCCCCTCTTTCTCTTCCCTACCCCCTTGCGGAAACTAGACACGAGTGAGAGTATTGCCCCGGTTTGGGGAAGAAGGTGTTTGCCTAAAACTTTGTTTTTGCCCTATTGCCTTTATCGTTCGGGAGAGCTGTTTATGAGCGGGAGTGTTTACTTGTTTCCTTGTTGTTCTCTTATCTCTAGCGTCCGATGGACCCCACCGGCAGAGTGACCGGGGCGATCTTTTAGGGGTTTTTTATACCCAACAGATGAAGCCATTAGGACGGTTCGAAGGAGGAAAACAAAATTGGCCCTTAAATTGTTGTCAAATGGAATTAGGTTTGGGTCATGTCGCCCGTTACCGTTGTTTTATGTTTTTTTCGCAGGATAAGATTTTTGCCCCTAATGTTAGCAAATTGTGTTTGGTGTTCGGTTTCGGTTTGGGGGGTTTGCGTGAAATGAGTTGCGACTTTGATTACAACAGTTGTAGCATAGAAAAAAAAATATATTCAAGCTAGTGTCTATTTAGTTTAAAGTAGGAGCCACTTAATAAAACTCAAGCAAAGCTGAGAATTTATTGAGAAACGCACGAACAAACGCATAAATAACCATCTGTCGGCCCAAAATAATGGAAGCCAGCCTTACCCAATCGCCAAACCCGCCAACCGGTGAAATCGAGGATCTAATTTTAACCACCGCCCATCATCAATCGGTGCCTCGAAAATTGTCACGAAATTTCATCACCTTCCACCCCGTGAACCCGAGAAAAAGATTCACGCCTCAGCACAAACGCGGTAAGACACCCTCCTCCACAGGTTTGCGTACCGAATATTTTGCAACATTTTCGACCAACACCGCGGAAAAACAACAAACACCGCACTCCACGGAAGGTAAACAATAGAAGGTGAAGGGGGGGGGCAAAAAAGGAAAGGAAAAAGGCTTCAACAAGACTAAACCACTTTGGGGCGCCATTGGGAGGGGAGGGTGGTTGTTTTTTTTTCGTTTGTACGCATAACCGCCACCACCGCTTACCGTGGACAATTAGCAAGTGCAAAGCGAGTGAAATCGCGAATCCGGATCGTTTTTCCGTCCGTCACTTGTCTTTGGTTGGAAGAAAAATGGCGTCTTGGGTCGTGGTCGTTTGGCTTTGGAGGGTGGTGATTTGGTTGCATTTTCTCCCGCGCCCCAAAAGGCCCGGGGGGGGTTTGGCCAAACGGAAAGGATGGGCCGTTTTCGTAAAGTACAAACACACACACACACATGCATCGGTCAATGTAACTAATGTTTTTTTTTCTGAGGCTACAATTGGGTTGTGGGTTTTTTTTTTTATTTGCAATGACCACCAGAGACCGTTTTTGCTTTGCGGAGTTAGTGAGGCGTAGAAATAAGGTCGCCTTTGGAGTGAAAAGTAACGTTCCTCGTCGCGTACACACGCAAGTCGCGCCCGGATGATGATGAAGAGATGGCGATTGTGGCACACACGAGGTACACACACACACACACGCACCACAATTCACGCCCGGCCAGGCTAGGGAGTTTGGTGAGCGTCTTGCGCATTATCCGTGAGAATTCCGAGTGGCGCAACGCGTGGGCGATGGGTAACATTTTTCACGCTTGTTAGATTCGGAGCACACACACACACACCCTCGCGCTCAGTGGCCCCAAAGGCGAACGAAAACAAAAAGGTTTGGATCGGGTGCATTCACGCCATGCCCGCCGTCACGTAAGCGCATTCCACGCGTCAAACCATTTTCCACGGTGCACACCACTTTGGGCAATTTTCCGAAATCGAGCCCATGGCCGAACGCAGCTGGAGATCGATTTTCCTAACCTTGTCCTGCGTGTGTGTGTGTGTGTTTTTTTCCTATGTCGGAAAACTCCACATGGTCCAGTATCAACAGGTTTCGCCTAGAGGAAGGAAAAATAATAAACATTGACAAACATTTCCTCGAGCGATCCTTTTTAACGAGTTCAAAACACTCTCAGCTAATTTACGAGACAAGAGCAAGCCCTCGGGATAACAAGGAACGAAACTAATGTAAATGAAACTTTAACTACAAAATGACGGTAAGTTTTTCTGGACACCGATTGGACGTCCTCTTCGGGGGGTCAGTTACGGAAAAGCTACTCTACCGAACTCCAGCTCCGCCCCCCGGGAGGGAGGTTTAACCGTCTTCTCTACGAGCGACGACTGTCGATCTCATTAACGTCCGACCCTCGGCTGGGCTTGGCTAGGACACGACGACGCTCGCTAACAAGGCGCTCGAAGATTAATTGCCGCGATTACCATAACCTGCAAACCCGTTCTCTCCGGCCCCGAGGTCGAAACAAGTGAGGAAGCTAAAGGTGACACGACCAACTGGATCGTTGCTTTCTTCCCGTTTGCTTACATTTGCCCGGAGGTGCATACACACACGCACGCATCTCCCGTTCCACGGTTCAGTCCAGGTGGTGAGATGAGTGTGAGTTGTGTTTTCTTTTCTTCCCGCATTTGATTATGGAAGCGCAAAACGCGGAAGAAATCTAAGCGTCTACGGAGTGGAATCGCTAATTGTGGACAAATTGAACAACATCTCGCCCACTTTGCCTGGAGGAGGGCACATAATTTATAGCTGTCGCGTCTATTTCGCTGATATACATTTCATCTCCTCGCTTTCTTTGCACGAGAAAAAAAAAGGAACGACACCGACAAGACCTAGGCAATGCTTTTACTGCGACAACTAGCCGAGGCGACAATCCAAGTCAATTGCATGGAGTTTAATCCACCCTCGGGGAAGAAGGGCATGGGTGTGTGAGTAGGGGACGGCAGGCGGAGAAGTCTCCGTTGTTATCAACGACGCGAGATTTGCTTCCGGAAACGGTCCCGGGGCCAATTGGATTGGATTATGATGCTCTGATGCTTGTGGTTATGATGGTTTGCTGCAAGCATTACATACATATATGCTGCACCATGAAAAATGGGAGCAAACCAATTCATCGCTCCCTTTGTTCGTATTTTTGTTGTGCACGTATGGGTTGCAGCGAACAGACATCAACAATAGGATCGAGATAGGAAAGTTAATCTTTAATTTAAAATCACACAAACGACGCAAGGTTTTCCATCCAGAAACCATATTTCATGTGTGAAACAAGCTTCTCCTTCGAAGGCATCATTAGAAAACACTTTCGATACGATACGAAACTGTAACTCATCGCACGAAAGTGAAGAAACCAGCGTCGGAATTGCACAACATAAAACTGTATCAAAAAAAAAAAATGGTAAACCAGCGACATGTGAGACATTATAAATGTGCACAAAGATGAGACCCACCACCACGCGCGTGTATTTGTGCGTCTGTGTTTTTAAACGAAAGTGCCCCGAAGCGAATTCGTTCAATATTTATCACGGAAAGTGAGTTAATCGTTGACCGCGAGCTCGCATTACGGTGAGACACAAGAAAGTGTTTATTGCCGCAGCAAACTCCCCAAGGCCGGTCGTGTCGGGAAAGTGTAAAATGTGTCAATCACCGACACACACACACGGGCCGGGGTACAGACGAACGTGGAAAACACTGCCATCTTCGCGGTGGGCAAGAAGAAAAGTTATTATTTTCCCTCCCAGGCGAACGAACGAACGAACGAACGTCCCCCGAAGGGACAGTAATTAATGGTCGCACAATTAGGGTCAGGACTTGTTCGCTTCCGGGTTTTGAGGCCACTTTGGCCGACGGAGGTTGGGGTGAGCCACACATACCATATACCGTAAACCTTTCTTCGAAGTTATTCAGCAAACCATTAGCCCGTACTCGATCGTCTCGAGTCGAAGTCGAACTATAATGTAACACTTTGTTCTCGGCAAGAGCGCTTCGCTTTATCTGCAATGCTCCAATGCAACCCAGACACTTTCCGCTGGAGCCCTTAGAAACTCCCTGTGTGTCATATATACGGGACGGACGCAGACAGAACACTCCTTTCTTTTCCACAATCCCGGGTCTGTCGGTAGAATTTATCACACCGAGACAAACCCCGACATGACCAGGCCTTAGGCGGGTGAAGCTCAGCGTAACGGAACCTCGCCATTTCACTGACGGTGGAAGTTTGTTTTTCCACCCGCTCTAGCCCCCCCCCCCCTCCCCCACCCTCTGCCCTATCGGTAGAGAGATGGTGAGGGTAATAAGCTGATCTATGCGTAATTGTCCCCCATCCGAGGCGCACCGAAACGCCACACGCACGGCCGGAAAGGAAATGCAGCGGGCCGAACGTTTGGACACAAAGGCACACACTCCGGGCTTTTCCTCCTTCCCTTCGTGCGCGCCATTCCGTCATGCTTAGCTGGCCCTCGCCGAATTGAATTTCCAACCAAACCCTTTTTTCTCTCTTTTTCAACATGCCAGTGACAGAACGACGACCAAATCATTCGATATCACCATCGCCCAACGAACGCATCATGCCATACGAGTCTGGACGGAGGTGGGAGCTCTACGGTTTATTATTTTGTGTATTTTACAACCCTCCAACCCTTCCCGGCCCGAAGAGGAGAAATGGTTGCTACCCGTTAGATGTGGGAGGGTCGGGGTGGGTGTAAACATGGGTTCCCAACGCGAACGAGAAGTCGAAAAAAGAAATATATATAAATGCTAACTATCGCCGGTTCCAGTTCGCTGACTGCCTTAAACGTTCATTTACAGCTCGTGTCGCGACCGGGCCAAAACGAGCGTGCTCGGTTGAATTTCTCTTTCACCGATAAAACAGAGGCAACCGGGAACGCTGGTCAACGCGCTTTTGCACGAAAATGGAGGAAATTCACCTTTCAAAATAATTTCGAGAGAAAAAAAAACGCGTGCGGATGCGTTCACGCTTTCTGTGTGTGTGTGTGTGTTTTTCGAACGTAATCCTTTTTCCGAGATGCAATAATTTCACTCGGCGCATTCGATAAAAGCCGGTAGCCTCGCGCCCGGTTGGTTGTTATACAACGCTGTTAATGTTTGATCCGTAATTTAGCCATTTTGCTACCCATTCCATTCACACCCGAACTTCGCATCGATCGATCGATAAAGTTGTCCAGTGTCTTCTGCTGCTGTTGTTTTTTGGTTGTACCTTCAAAATGACTTCCTGTGATTAGTGTTCGGGGTTTGGGTTTCCTCTTTTGCCTTTAATAAATTTAAAATAAATACGCTAAAAGCTCGAGCAGCCAATGGCGGTGAGATTCGCTGACAAAAGTGGAGGAGAAAAAAGGGAAAAGGCCTCGAATCGATTTTCAGTTTTAGCACTTAATTCATTTCAGTTTGCTTCCTCTTTCCAAAGGCAAAAATATGTTATAAAGCAAAAGTAAAATGAGGTAAAAATAGATTTGAACAAGACGACCGATCATCGTTTTCGTTTTTATCTTCATCGCGTTTTTCAAAGACCTTCGTACGGTTTCGGTTGCGGGAAAGGTAAACAATTTCCAATTGCATCGCTCGCGTGGACTGGACATTTTTATTCCGTTTGGTCATCGCTCGAATTCTCGAAAGAAGACCTTGTACTCATTCATTAAAATGTTGCAGGAAACCAAAATCGACTACGGAATGTGGGTTGAATCATCTTTTCCCATTGCAATGTTACTTTGAAACACATTACTAAGGACAAGTTTTCATATTTCAACCAATAAACAAAACGAAAAGTGAAATGTGTTTTCAGTAAAAACTCATCATGAGTCAATCAGAAAAACACGAGTTAATGAAATATAGTTAATTTTAACCTTAAAAAACAAAAACACAAATCGTAAGCAATCTTTGCTCAAAAAAAGTAAAATGCAAACAAAATGAATACACAACTAAAAAAAAGCAAAACTTCCAACAAAGGTTCGCCCGGTGAAAGGTACGTGATTGACAAACTTTTCCACGGCAGCAGATTCTTATCGCCCCCGTTATGACTAAATGAAAGCGCAGCCCCCCGGAAAATTCTTCTGCAACGCCCGCCCCACCCAATCGTCGTCTCCCCGGTTACCCGCTGCGTCCTTTCCGGTTGCACTCTTTCCGGTGGTGCCCGTTGGTTTATTGCCTTCCATTTCTTAGCCAAACTTTTCCTTTCCCGATTTTGCTCACCATCACCGTCTTGCCTTTCCCGTCCACGATTTCTTCACCATCCCGCCGCTGCGGAATTGCATTAGTAATTGGTTATAATTTATGGAAGCCACAATCGAAACCTCATCGTTTATTTCCGGCCGCGGCAGGGAGGGAAAGAAGATATATACTTCCAATACGTGAATGACAACCGTCCGAGGCTTAGCTTGTGTGTGGGTCCCCGGTGAGTGTCGTGCACGGATCGACGGCGACGAACGGCTCAACTTTTCGGCATATTAGTTTTATCGGCAGGAGGCAAGCCGAAAGCGGAAAGAGGGAACGACGCAAGTACGCGCTCGGAAACGTACGGGAGGAAAATATAAGACCCAAAACACAACCCATGGTTGCTCCCCTTCGCCGGGTTTTCCACCGCATTACGTGGCGTACCCGGTTTTCCGCATACCCACAAATGGCAGGAGTTGGAGGGGGTGGGCGAGGAAGGAAGGGAGGCAAAAAAAGCCATCGAGTAAATTGTATAACAAGATAGTTAGACAACTAATTGATCACCAAACAACAGCGACAAATGTGTAACCTGGCAAAATGCTGGAAGTTGGTGGTTTTCCTCGGTCTCAAACGGTTTTGTCTTTCTCTTTCTCTCTCCCTCTCTCCCTCTGTCTACCTCGGGCGGTTCAGGGGCGGGGGGGACGCACCACGAACTGAACGAAAATATTCACCGCGCACACAAACGGACCGAAAATAAAACCCAACCCGACGGGATTCGATATGCTTTTCCGGGCTTTTCTTTGGGCCGCTTTTCCGCGTTCAGACGGTGGTGGCGATCCGGCCATGCATGGGTCCGTTGTTTACTTGGGTCCACCCACACACTCACACACACGCCCGACGGGGACGCACACACATACATCGATGCTTTCGCCGCGGTTTTTGTCACTGCAGCAACGCGTGCTTCGTTCGACTTCCGGTCTTTGCGAGGTTTTCCACGCTAGAGCGTCGTGCTTTGGGCGACCCGACACACCGCTCCCGTTTCCCCCACACAAACACCACTCGCTAGAGCCGCGAACGAATTTTCAACGGTTTGAATTTCCCTACCGACCCGCCCTCCCACTCCCATAGAGTGGTAAAAGGGGTTGGGACGCTTTTCCGTCTTTTTTTTTCTATTTCTTCGTTTCACTTCCATTTCGTTTTGGTGCAGGGTGGGATAGATGAGTTTTTCGTTTCCGGAAGGGGTTGATACCGATGCAGGGTGGGTTGGTTAAGGGTGGTTGCGGGGAGGAAAATAAATAAAAAATTTATTACATTCATTACAATCGTCACACACAGCGCGACGACGCGTTGCGCCGAGGGAGTCGTATATTTTTCCTTTTACCATTTGGTAAATGGCTCGCTTTTTTTCTCTTCTCTGAACCCCACAAGGGTTGGCTGGGCTTGGTTTGACTGTTTGTTCAGTTTTGTTTGACTTACTTTTTATTACTTTAATGGCATTTGTTTACCCGTTTTCTTTAACATATGATTAATTTAGTTCGATCGGTTTACTCACGCCATAAGTAATTACTGTAATTTGCGGTTTAACTGAATCGTATTAGATTTTAAATCTACTTTGGTAGTCTGACCTACTATCACGCTGTCTCTTCCCTCTTTTCTCTCTCTCGCTCTTGGTGTATGTCTGTGAGTAAAGAAACCAAAACAAACACACCCCAAAACGGAGTGGAACCGACAATAGTTTACGACTGTTTAGAAGTCGTAGACCGGGCGCGGGTGAAAGTATTCCGAAACTTCAAACCACCACCGGAGAAGTTGATGAATTGAACAAACGATTAAGGGAAGAACTTTTTTTCCAGCACAAACCTCTCCACCGCCGCCGCCGCCGGTTTACGGTTTTAATGAAAAGGAAAACACACACCCCGCCCGTGACGGCCCAGAAAACCAAGTTAAAGCCAAGGAAATCCGACTGTTTGGTGCCCGTTTTGGGGTCGGTTGTGTTGTTCGAAAAACGCACAACTGGTTCAGCGTGCTTCGATCGCCCCCCGACGGAGTGGGTTCTTGAGCGGTTCGTTCAGCCGAGACTTGACGAAACAAATGGGCCCAGTTACCAAAATCGTTATCAATCACGCCTGGCTGGCAGGCAGGTAAAGCCTTGTCTGGGGGTTTGCCTCTATTTTCCGACGGCAGGATGGAGGAGGGCAAAACTGCGGAATCGGCATCAATCAATTATGAAACGAATCGCTTCACTCTTGAACGCTCACCGAAGCGAAGGGTCAGTGTGAGGATTTTCGTTTCGGTTTTTGATCAATTCGCCCTGACCAGCGACATAAATCAACGCCAACGAGTGGTCACATTAGCTCTTCTGCCTTCCGACACCTTCTAGTGCACTTTCGATTGTGGAAATAATTTATGAAAACGTATTCTGCGATTCTGAAAGCAACCGTAGACTTTAAAAAAAGCTTCTCTGTAGCGATAAAAACTGGCAATAACGTCACTTTAGGTGTTTTTTGTACATTAAATAATGCTTCTGGCTAGAAATGTGTTCACAAGATTCAGCAGATAATTAATTGAATTAATTTATAACCCTGGCCATCATCACAAAGGCTCTTGTTAATGAAATCAATTGCCAGTCGGAAGATAAATGAAATCAAAACATCTCACATAAATGCTTAAGTTGTGCAAATTAATCATTTTTATCATTCACGGTACAGTGGCGAAAAAAACCATTATTAAACACAACAATTTATTACACTCGAAATCATGACACGTAATCCTACAGTAAGGTCTCTGCGGCGTAATTTAACTATATTTTTTTCGTAAAATGTTAAACTTTCTTCAGCCGAACGCTTTTGTAAGGATCCAAAGACCTGAAGCGCACAAACGATCGATAAACGTTCCGTAGAAGACGAAATGAAACCGAACCCACCCAACCGCAATCGTCCAACGGCCTTGTGCTGGGAAAACGAATCCAACATCCATCTGCACACGCCGTCATGCATCATCCATCAATTTATGTTTTTTTCCTTATTTTTCCGCTGAATGAGGAAAAAAATAATAAATAAAGCGAACGGAAAAGCCGTCCTCGTAAAAGATCAAGGATGCAAACGTAATGTGATGGAACCACACGAAGGGGCCACGATAACCCACGTCCCTCCCCATTTTTCCTCGCCCGAAATGCAAACCCAAAACAAAATGGTCGACCGAGAAGGACGTGGGGCAACGTTTCACGACAAGCTCCTATTTTTCTTCGCCATTTTCTTTTTTGTCTTTTTGGGTTTCTGCTAACATTACAGCTTCCCTTCTCATTCCAAATAGAAGGATCCTCAACAAAGGATGCTGTGAGGTTTTTCCTCCATCATCCGTGTAATGCGTACCAACACATCGCCATAAATTTACACATTCACACATACACACATACGGCCCCACTTCGTCGGGATGAATCATAGGACCACCAGCTGAACACTTGCAGCAGCATCTTTCTTTATGCTTTTGTTTTTGTATCGCAACGGCACCAACACTACCGAGCCGGGGAGCATAACTGTTTGCCCGTGTGTTGGTGCACACTTGGCGTGTTCTATGTTTTCATAACTTCCTACGCACACTTCAGTACAGCTGGGCTGCCAAGGGGAGGCGATCGGGAAAACTGTCTCGTTTCATCTCCAGGACTCCATCCTTTGTGTATGTGTATGTGTGTTGGTGTCCGGTGGTAGTAGCGCCCGGAGTTGTATAGCAGACTCCACAAACGGGAAGTCCTACAGGACGTTTTTGGAGCCATGTTGCGGTATGTGTGTTGGTGTGCAGGCTTTACGCAAAATGAGGGAAAACTGTTTGCTGCAGAGCGTTTGTTTTTCACTTTTGCTTTCCTGTCTTTTTAACTCGTTGTTTTCAGCACTTCCTTTGATTTTCTTTTCACAAGGCCGTCGCAAAGAATGTTCATTACCGCAAAAACATACATAACGACGAATGTAAAAGTACGCCCAGGGCATAAAATAAATGCTCCCTGAAAAGTCCGTTACCAACAATCACATCCAGTGCATTGAAAGGAAATGCTTGTTAGCGCTAGGGGGTTGCGTTCCTTTTTTTCCTGTTCTCCACTCTTTTGTTGTCCCCTCGCTTCGTTAGGATTATGTTGCTATTTATTCCACAGCCCGATGCTGGCGTACGAAACCCGAAGAGAACTTGTTGGCAAATGGGACTTACTTTGGCGCCCCCTTCCCACGTTCCAGCATCTCCAATTCCAAACGCTTACCTTTGATTGTCGCTCGGTGTTGACGGCTCCAACGCTCCGAGAGTTGGTATCTTGCAACGTTCACTGCTGATCCTGTTGGATCTTAAGTTTCTTTCTCTGGCTCACTCGCTTCCTCTCTCTCTTTGTCACTCCTCAAGCAGGCTGCAAAAATGCTGCAATGTATTGCACCCTAATGCGGCGACGGACGGGAGGGAGGGAAGCTGCAATGGTCCTGCTTGAATTATGGTTTCCCTGTTGTGCCCCAAACCCGATTACTTCACTTATGCTCGCGGAGGGCGCGCGAATACACACACAGCCAAACACGCACACCGGAACACACTGATTCACCAACTGCACACTCGGCACTTGAGAAGCAAAGAGTGGGGAAGCAATTTTGCACACTTGCAATTGGTGCCGCTGTGCCATGCAATGCACGAGCATATATTTTCTCAACAGCTCTTCTCCGTGCAAATATTGCTTTTGCTGATTGCCTCTTTTTTTTCGCACCAGAAAACATATACGACCCAAAACAGAATTCGCACACTTAGTACATTTGGCAAGACGATTGCTTTCAATTATGCGGACTGCCGTGTTATGCTTGCTGGCTGGTAGACGAAACTCCTAGTAGGCTGCCGTTGCTCGGAAACTCACACACAAAGGGCACCGAGAGTGGCGTGCTGCGGATGGAATTTCCTGAGGTTGATCTATTTTTTCCCATTCGGCTTTCTTCCTTCAATCTCGCGCTTCCTTGCTCAGCGGAAATCGCTTCCTTCTCGCGTGGAGCAGGAACGCTCCTGCCTTGCACTGCTGCTGGGCGGATTGTATTTGTATTCGATCCTCCTTCGGGACACCTTCCATAGAACACGCGTTAGCTTCCAATCAATTACTAGCACACGATCTGATTTGCTATAATTCTTCGGAGAGCCTCATACTGTCGACACTTTTCTGCTTTGGGGCACACCGATGTTGAAAACGGGTCTTGCACCGGAAGGGAAGGATACTCCGAGTTGGTCGGACGACTACCTGAGACGAGCGTTCGACGAGCTGGGAAAATCCGAACCGAACCGCACAGTGTCGCGTCAGAGACTGAAGCAGCGCGTCGCAGGTCGCGCGTTGTATAGCGCGGTTGTTCGCGCTGTTTGTCAACAACACCCCTATAGGGCCCAAAATGGTCAGTTCTTCCATAACTTTTTAGTTCCTGAACCGATTTTTACAAATGACCCCTCAAATGGTTGGTCTTTTCAAGACACGCAACTTTGGCGAAAGTGAAATTTTACCATCTTTTCTAGTTTTTGCGAAAAGCAAGAGCACGTGTGAGAAAGAGATAGCACTTTACGGTAAAAAGATAAAGACAGCATGAAGTATTTTTTAGGTGAGGTAAAGCAAATTTGCCTTTAACTTTTTAACTCTCTAACCGATTTTGATAAAAGACCCCTCATATGAATGGTCTTTTTAAGACACGTAACATTGTTGTAAAAATGCTACTACATTTGTACCATCTTTTCTAGTTTTTTTAGTTCTTCTCTCAGAGAACCAACCGGGTCACAAACACATAAGCATAGTGTCCACACCCATACATCCGTTTCGTGTATCTCATACGGAGATTACCGATTCAGTGACCGCCACAGAACAAACTTCAAGGTCAAATTTCCCGTTTCACCAAGTGTACAGTATGTGGCGCAATTTAAAGTGATACGCAAGAAATGTAATTCAATGTTTGAAAAAATAATTTTGATCTTCGTATATGAGAGAATTTTAGGTAAAATTTGGACATATTTTAAATTTGGATTCAATCTTTTCTGTATCGTATTTGGTGCCAATAAAAAAAAAAGTTAGGCTTTCTTCACTGAAAATAAAACATTCTGTTAGGGAATCATTCCCATGACGCACGTGTTTCACGTACTTAGCGGCACCAAACATGGTACCACAAAGAGGCCTAAAGTGTCCGCAGCCCGTTTTATTACCTTGCAACATAAAAATCAAAACTTTCCCGGAGACCAAAAGTTGCGGAACGGCGCAGAACGTTGCGCTTTGATGTCGTTTTGATCGGTCTCCTTTTTCTTTCTCTTGGAGAAGTCAATGGAGGCTCTGGAGTTGCCTGGTGTTTAAACTTGGTAAAATGGTAAAATCAAAACATACTTCCGTGGTGTCGTTGTACCCAGTTTTTGGATGTCGCTGCGGTACGCCACAAGAATAAAAGCATGGGGTAAACGTAGTTCCGACGAGCACTGCCTACACACGTGTGCTTGTGGTTCTAATGGCGTTGGAGGTAACACCCTGCACTTGCACGTGTCGTGCAGAACGAATAGTAGCTTAAATCTCGGCACGTCAGCCCACACGTTTCCCGATGGCGAGCACGGATTGTGTAGGCTTTCCTACAGCGAGGTTTTTCGGCTCAGCGGCACCCAAGAGGGGAAAACTATTTCCGTGGCGGACACAATTTCACCCAGCGTCACGAGGCGGGAAGCCCTTCGGGCGGACGTTTTGCATCCTCTGCCAAGTGTAACGCATTCGCGTATGTATCTTCTTCCGTTTGTGCACGATGTTTGGGCACATTCACCTGCGCCGTAACGTGTTCCGGTGATGACACATCTATGTAATTGTAAGCTGACCTCAAAATTTGACGAAAAAACATCAGGAACAGGTCGAAGCTGTCACTAAGTAAGATTATCCGTGTTCCCTTTCGAAGGGTGACCGTGTTGGCTTAACACGTGAAACACCAACGGGGAAGTAATCATAAAAATAAGAAACAAACTAGAAATATAGGAAAAAAATGTGGGATGTGCGCATCATAAATTTCATTATTTCATGGTTTAAATCAATTAAAATCTAATAAAGTGTGTGGATTTTGCTATTTCTAAAAATTACATTTCAAAATATATAATTTTCTCATTTGAAGTAAATGGTACAAACAAAACATACGTTAAATCAAACATATTATGTAAGCATGACCTTATATTCCTGGGGTAGAATTAATCAAAGACCACATTTTCAAATGAAGAAATAATATTTAAAATTGTATTTAGTCTAAAAGTATTTTCTGTCTAAAAGTTGCCTTTTTCAGTTTTGTATAGGCTTCAATTAAATTGCTAATTCAAATTTTAAAAATAAATAGCTTTTTAATTTTGATCATGGAAAATGATTAAATAAGACAAATAAAAATAAGTTTAAAAAACTCAAAACGAAATACTTGGGTACCGTAACAAATGTTTAAAAACAAGTTAAAGTCCGTCGTGATATGTGTATATTACTATGTTTTCGTTGCTATAGTTAGGACGATCAGAACTTTTTTCTCTATTAGTACTGATTTTTATCTATTTCACTCGCTTTGTTTTTCAACTTTTGCACGTCAATTGACCGGTCGCAATATTTAATCCTTTTTCTACGATAATCTACTCAATCACATTGAATTAAAATGTAATCTTTCGTCAACAATGTTCATACATGTGTCACAAATCTCCAGCTCCTAACAAGACAAAAACACAATCCACAGTAGTGAACGTGTACAAAAAACGAAATGGAAAACTCATTGGCCAGAAAAACGTGCAAATGTGCCGTTCGCCTCTCTCCACTTCCGAGTGCTGAAAACGTGCGCAGCACATCGATAATCAAATTAGGCCGCGGAAAAGGAGGCCACCAGTGACCGAACGCAGTGATCCCCTATAGTGTTGCTCAGGTCGTCGGAAAATGGCTCGTGCGTGGACTGATTTATTGACGACGAAAAGCGCCACGAACGAGTATTTCCCTACCCAGCAGCCGATGAAACGTGCTCCAACGCGCGAAACGCATGGACTCTTCGGACAAAGGGACGTCTTGTCCTTGCCAAGCCAGGGACAAGCAGTTGGAGTAGCTACCACGATACGGTGCAACATCCGCATTTGACCCTGCGCCTGCGATGGTCCACTACGGAGATGGTGGATGGTGCGGGGCCAGAAGTTGGCGGAGATTGACGGACTCCACGGCATTCGTGGCCGCGTGTTGTTCCGTATGATTTAGGAAGCCATATATGTGAGTCCACGTTTCCTGCCCTGCTGCCTCTCTCCAGCGTCGCTTCGCCGTCGGAACAAACTGGCACAAAATCTACCCAGAACAGGTCCGCACAACATCGACACCGCAACAGACGAAAAACAAGTCAAACTAGACCGACATACCGACATACCGAAGCGGCACACTCGGAAGTGGACTTCGAGCGACGTCGAAGTATTTACGCCCGTCCAGGTGCGCCGTCCGTTCGACCGGTTGACCGATGAAGGGTCAAAGAAATAAACAATTTTCGCCACATTGCCGTACCGAGCGGGAGCTGGACATCTCCAGAAGGGAGTCAGTCGGTGCGGGGTCTGCAACGGTAATAAATAAGCGTGCATCGATATTTGTCGCGTGAAGGCCACGAACAGTTAGCGCAAACAGTTCGGCCGGAAGATGGCCGAAGGATGACCGGTTCTATGGCGCAAGACGCTGGCAGAGACGCTGTACGTCTGTCGGAACCGGTGGCATGCGACCTAACCTGCCCAAGTTTGGAGTTCGTTACGGGGGTCATTAGGAGGCATGAGAAATGTGTTTACAACTTACGGTGACGATCGGATTAGTAGCCGCCGTCGGCCAGCCCGGACGAAAGACGACGTTTATTGAAGCATTCCAATTGTTGATTTATGGAGCTGTCTTCCGTCGGGAAGGAGTGGGGATGGTGTGCTTTACACCCGGCGGAGGATAATCCGCAAACAAGGAGATTCTAATTGCAAAGTGGCCAAGTATTGACTGCAGTGGTTTTATTGCCGTCTGCGGGGCGACCACTTTTATGTTTCATTTTCACTTGAAATGGATGTCCTGTCTTGCCATTCCTGGAGACTGCGTGCAATGTTAATTGGTAGGAAGTTATTTTTACCACAAAGTAGGAACTTTTGCAACTTGTTACTCATTTAAAACTTTACGGTATTTCTGTTTATAATTTTTCTCTATCTCTTTTCCCTTAACATCCTTAATGATGTGAAAGTGGCACTCAGTATGTCAGTACGATAATACTGGAAAAGAAGAAGATAATTTTCAAACTGTATTTAAATGATACTAAAGAAATCTAGTGTATTTTGCCTACATCAAAATATTTTACTACTTCAGAACTAATTCAGAGTAGCTCTTCTCAAACTAATGTGATTTTTATCAACCACATTTGTATTCTACTCCACAGAGCAACTTTTTATCGCAAAAATTAAATAGTACATTATGTATTTCAATTGATAAAATTGGCCATTTTAATTTTGAATTTCTGTTTTCATTTGTATTGGCATGCATACTGACGGTTTTCAATTGTAATTTTTCTGTTTGTATTGCCAAAAATAAATTCGATTTCTCACCTTGTTCGTTAAACAATTCGAGCAAATGGATTCAACGCTTATCAAATGTATTTGCAATATTTATTTGGTTGTTAGCCATAACAACCATATATGATTAGTCTTTTACTGAATCCGTCAACTCACTACAGCGAATGATGCTGCTTTTTGTATATCTTGTCCCTCCCATGGCAAACGATCGATATCAAAACGGCCATACCAACCATCGATAGATCAATATCAAAACGGCTATACCAACCATCGATCGATCGATATCAAAACGGCCGACCAATTATATCTAGTTAATACACTAAACATCGAATCTCGAGTCTGGCACCCTCCGGTATTACGAACGGCTGACCACCGATCTATAATATACCGTCTTTCGGTCACACAAACTCTCTTCGGAGAGAGGCCTTGTCCCACTAGGGGATGTCGTGCCACATAAAAAAAAAATACACTAAACAAAAGAGATAAATTAATAAAAATACTTGTAGGTATTTGAAGTTTTTTCCAATCAAAACCTTTTTGTATTTTAACTTTTTAATTTAACTTGAGTAATAATATTTTCAATAGAGAATGTTGGTATGTGTCAAATTCTTTTCACCCTGAACCTGGCGTAAAGATGTTTTAACTCACTTCAAAAGCGTATAAGTACCAAAACCATCACATCAATAAATTGAAACATCGAGAGGAAACATATTACTGCAGCGCAGAAAAGGAAAACCAGGAAATCTACTCCACCAAATGTCGATACAATTATGAGCCAATCTTTCGGTTCGCCAAAAGCGGGAAAAGCGCAAAACAAGTAAATCGACGATCGACGGGGCGCACGCGATAGCAAAATCGAAAGTTTTCGAACCCGCAATCAATACGAAATCGTTACCGTGTGGTCCATCGGCCGGGATTATGGCGGCGGGAACGGTTCCTCCCGCAGGTTGGAAGGCGGAAGATCGACCGCTGGCCAAGATCCGGCCCCAACGCCGATGAAGATTTGCCAACGAAAGCAGATGTGATTAATTAACTTAAAAGGCCGATTAATTGCACCGCCTGATAAAGTGGTTCGGGCGGGACTGTAAATGGTCAGATGCGGATCTGCGGGTCGGTCGGGGTTGGCGGTATGGCGCTAAAATGAAAGTTGATGCTGGAGGGTCACCGCGGATCGGTTAGTGGAAAACCGTTTTCATATCTGTGTCCATGTTTATATGCCCTTGGAGAAAAAATGACCTATCGTACTACAAACAAGGTGGTTTTCCGTTGTGTCTTTTCCCGTCCAGTTACGAACGGTTTAATTTGGCTTTTCCTAAGGATGATCTCAGATTGCCTTGTCAACGCTGTGCCTACGACGCAGGGCACCCGTTTTAATCAATACCGTTGTAAACAAATTAACTACTTTCCAGCGTGCTGAAAATAGAACCGCCTCGGCTTCTCGTTGCTTCGACGTAAGCAAAACCCCGAAAAACCGGGCCCAAACAGGTAACACAACAAGAAACCACACGCTTCCAAACATTTGTTTACGTTCGATACTGCGGCAGGTTTGAAGAATGGCGCTTTTCGGACTTCTTGTTATTTTCCACCGGTACGTTCTCGGCCCTCAAAGTTTTGCAGTTTGAACTCCTGATGGCTTAACCTTTGACGTTTTTTTCTTCACTACCCAGGAACGGCAGGGCGATGGTTCCGTTTCCTTGGCTCAAAAGGGTTGGACTGCAGGAAAGGTTTCTGTTCGCTGCGCCGGTTGTTCGTCTTCGTCCTCGCGCGGTCCCACGGTTGAAAGTAAAACATTAAACCGTCGAGCGCTAAACGACGTTAAACATTTTTGATGACAAACTTTTATCGCTTGCTCCGGCGGACCGACCGGTATCGACTGGTTCAAGATCGCGATAACCTTTGTCACGGTGCAGGTAAACCGGGGACGCCGAGCTGGAGAAAACTCTCAAGTATTTCAATCAATTTTTAATTTTTAATGCCAGTTGCCTTATTGTATCTTTCAATTTACTTCAAGGAGATACGTTGTTTTAAGACTCTTTCAATCTGGATGACGGAATCTCGATCGAATCTGGATAACGTATAATTAAAAAAATGTTTTTAAGTGCATCTAGGTTTGTCGCTTATGGTAAATAAAACATAAAGCATCGATTGTTTTTGTATTATATTGTTTTGATTAATGTTTTTTGGTCATCTTAACAATGGTCTAATAAAAAAGTTATTTTTAATTTCAATATTCAAAAAGTAGGTTAATTTAATTAATTTATTACCACGTTAAAATGTAAAACAATTATTATGATTTTGCAATTATATTGACTACACGATCAAAGAAAATTTCTAAAAATAATTTATCTAATCAGAATATACTGTTAAAATTATTACACCAGTTAGTTTTTTATGTAAATTATGTTCATGCGAAGGTGCATATACCAGAAGCCAAGGTTATTTTGATGAAGGTGTAATTCACCTTAGCCACACTCTCATGAAAAACACCTTGCAAATCCGGTCCATTGACCGATTTTCCCATCGAATTAGCATCTCCTTCGTCCGGCGTGCAGTAAATGTTGATTTACATATTATACTGACATGCAGAAAGCGTCTTCGGTCTAGAGCAAGCACTCCCGGGCACAAAGGCTAGCTTTCACGATCGGCAGATCATTATCTCCTTTTTCGATACGGTAAGGTCGAGCGTTGTGGTAACTGTTTATGAAGAGATAGATTTTGTGTTCCTCGTGACGCTACCCAAATCTCAGTTCGCTTCCGAGCTGAAGGGTTAGCTTTGTTGTGTTGGGTCCGTTCCTGTCGTCGAGAGGGCGCCGACAGAGGGGGGGTTATGGGGAAAAGTTTGATTTGTGAATGGGAAACTTGTGCGGATCTTGCGGAGGGCGAACTTGGACAAATCAACTAAACAGTGATTTTGACCGCCACGAACCAATAACTAAGAGTAAGAAGAACAAACTGAACCCTTTTTTGGGTGATGGGTCAAACGAGAGGGGAGGGTATTGATGAGAAACCCAAGGTAAGTCATCTGGATTGTTTTTATTCATCGGTCGGTCCACGTGCGTCGGTTAGGAAGCAACGGAGTATTTCGATGGAACATAATTCCATTTAAGTTTTTCCTCCCACCGGACACAAACGTTGGACGGGTCGTAGTTAACAATCCGTTTACGAGCCGAAACGGCCTGGCGGAAAGAAAGTGCGATACCGGAACGAACTTGACAGAAGTGAAAAAGCGGGGGGTGTGAGAGAAAAGAACAACCAGCAAAGCAACAACCGTCGCATGGCTACCGTCCCGAAGGCCACGAACTTTACGGTTCGCTTCGCCCTGACCAATGTCGGAATAAATCATTCGTCTTCGGAAGCCAAGTTCGAACTCGGTCAATTCTCGAGCCACCCACGCTCTCACACGCACACGGCCTACGCGTGCCCCGCCCCCTGTCGATCCGTCTGCCCCCGGGGGATTTCAGTCGCTTTTCCACTCGACACAGGGACGATATTGTTCCGGATCCAGGGAGCCCATGGACAAGGGTGAGTGCAAAAGACGACGGCGGGTGACAAGTGACACTACTAGGTCGCCAGGGTGGCTGCCACGACTGGAAATGTCCTTCGAGAGGAGCAGCATCTTGGAGAAAAGCCCCAAATGATGTCACAACCATCAAGGGGTGGGAGGGTTTGGATTTTATCTTCTTTTCTCTCCCTTCTTTGTGAGGGGCGGGATTTTTGGAGCGTACATTGATGTCTATCGAAGGGGCCGAGCGGACAAAGGACGAGACATTGACCCGGCCGGTCGGTGCGGGGTCGTTTGCATACAAATAAAAGGAATCCTTCGTGAGCTAGGAAAGATGGTGAACACTTACCAGCGAGCAGAAAAGACGACGTAGAAACACGGTCACAAAGTGCTCGGAGATGTAGTTGTAGACGGTGTATCCCATCAAAACCTTGAGATCGGACAATAGCAAACAGAAGTGCGTGTTAATATATTGACGGTAACAAAACGGTATCACGCTACAAGAAAGAATTGTACATCTGTAGCAGTTAACTAACATTGCCTTTTATAAAAAAAAGGGGAAATTCTAAAAAATTATATTCCACCGATTGAGGTGCGACAAGAAAGCACTCGAATTATTATTAGCGTAATTATTGTCAGGTTTTACGGTAGTACTGTAATTTTGAGTTAAATGCTGATATTTATATACGCCTATCAGCATTTAACCCAAAATTACAGCACTACCATAAAAGCTGAAAGTAATTACGCTAAATTAGTTACAATTAGTAACAAATATTGTCATATTGACTCTTTCCAACGGTAACAATGTCATTAAACATTTTAATTTAATATTTCATTTAATTATTTCACATTTAACATTATAACATGCGTGTTCTTCCTTCTACTAAAGATTCTATGAACTAGGAAATGTTTATTCAATGCGTGTATTTTTAATTTAATTTTTAAGAACTCATTTTAATTTTTAATATTGTGTTGAGAAACCAACATTAATTGTAAATAAATACTTTTATTATTATTCATCCGTGTTTACGGTCCGTGAAATAACAAAAAGCTCAATCATCCTATGTAAATAAGGAATTCTCTTCCCTTTGCCTTTGTATATTTCACACATTTATTATTCACGATCATTTGCTCGAAAAAAAATGAAATTCATGTACGCAGTAAGTAATTGAAATAAACACATCATCTTAATGATGACTAGTGAAAAGTCCATCAGCCCGGAAGTAAAAGCGACACACTTCAATGTCAATTGATTTTCTTAGGCATTGTCAAGGTAAAGGGCAGTAATTCCACCGATGATAAACATTTCCTGATTCGGTAGATCGGTTCGCTTCACCATCCCGAGGAGTGCTGGTTGTTTGGAAAACATCGGTAGGTATCACGTTTTGTTGAACATCACGAACCGTGATCACGACACGATTGATCAGCATCCGATGACGCCACCGATGTTTACGCGGTGTCGATGTACACACAGGTAACAAGTTTGTTCGCTCGGTACTCACTTTCAGGTGAAACAGGAAGCTGCAAATTTGCGCATATCCGCTCACCGGCGCCTCGTTGCTCTTGGGATTCATCAGATTGACACTGGCGCACACGCGAATCTTCACCGTTCGCGGGCGGCATAGACGACGAGATCGGCAGAGACACACGTGCTACCGTATCCGAACTATGAACTCCCGCACTCTGATGAGCGTCGATCCAGGCAGCACCCGGAACCGAAACCAGCCATCCAGTGGAAGAACTTCAAACTTTCGGCACTGCTAGCTTCACCGTGTTCCGGACGTCACGAGCGTCCATCGGGTGTCCTGCTCGTAGATGGCGCTCTGGATGTGTACTGGCTTTCCCGCAGCACACGGACCAGTGCAGCAGGTACGCGCGTGTCACAAGGCTTTCCCCTCGGCAGCCGAAGCGCTACGTCCCGTTGCGCTTTCACGTACGCAGATGGAAACGTGCTATAAAAATAGTCCCGATACGGCACACATGCAGGCTCAATCAGCGTACGAGAAGCACCCCCGATCGGCTGGGCAGCATTAGTGGCACGACCAACGCTTCAACAACATGGGCACAGGGGGAGAAGAAAAGGCTCATTGAAGCATGAAGCGAAAGCAACAGCGAAAACTAAAGGACACTTAGCAAAGGCTCCAGTAATGGCGGCGGGCGAAACACGTGTCGGTGGAAGGTATCGTAAGCCGGTTCATAAGGAAGGCTGTGTCGTTGTTGGCCAGTACGTCAGGCTACCATGTTGCCCTTGAGCCCTAATGCACAGTGAGTGTTAAAGCCAGGCTAAATAGTTACTCATCAGCCGCACGTTAGGGTGTTTCTGTAATTTTGTTTTGAGTCAACTTCTCATGAGGTGTTATAAGGTCCTGTTATACTTTAATCTTTTAACCTTGGCACACAGATTTACTGATGCAATATCTTAGAAACTACTGAAATTTAAACGAATTTTAAGAAAATGATTGCTAGGTTTTATTTTATTCTGTCTTTGGTAAACGCATTATATATACGCTAATCTTTGGTTTACCAACATTTACCATCAAATTCATAATTACTAGCTGTCATTTTGGAAGCAATAAGAAATGGGACTTTATTTTTAACATTCATTTAATAAATAATATCATAGGAAATAAGGTTTGGGGGGTCCGCGACAGCCGAGCGGTAGCGCCGGTTAGAAAATCGGCCCATGAGCGCCGGGGCTCACCACCTCGACGGCGTGGGTTCGAATCCCAACCGAGACCGGACCCTCCCCTGTACGAGAGGACTGACTATCCACGTACAACAGGGAAACAAGTCTCGTAAGCCCTTAACGGGCAGGCATGACCAAGAGGTCGTTACGCCAAGAAGAAAGAAGAAGGAAATAAGGTTTACACAACAAATGAAAAACCATAAGAACAGTCTTTCACCTGAAAAATAGCATCAACATTTTATATTAAACTGTAGTTTTAAGAATGAATCGTTAGATATGTGATGTATTCAATAAAAATATCAGTAAAATAAAAGAGTCTGGAATACGAATGCTTCTTAGTTTGTGAAATTATTTTATTGACAGTACAAGGGATGGATACTATTTTATTGAAACTGGTTGAGTAGTTGGACATAGTAAATTCAATAATTTTGTATAATAACAATTCTACAGACGATCACCGATTGCAACATCTTTAAAGAAAATTCCAAAAAATTTGCATCAAATCCATTTGGTTTAGCAGTGGTTTTATAAAAGGGTAGTAGTAGTTTAAAATAATTAAACGTTTTATGTTATCTTTTTTGGAGCAAAAATCAAGTTACTCATTTTTCTAAATACTTACCAAATTTTACCGAAACAGTTGCCCACTGTCAACCAGCAGTTATCAGCGTGGCCGTACCTGATCGCCCCGATAATCCAAACTGGTTACTTGGCTCGGGAGTGTAAGCTAAGGAGAAAAATACACACAAACCCACCGAACACTATGCTCTAATGCGCGTGCCAACCATTATTACACGGAAGTATCCGGTAATTGGCCTCAGATGAGCGTTGGCCACTCGTGACGGCGCCACCATCGAGGGTTGAACGATCAGAAAGTCCAGATTGCGTTTGTGCACAGTGACATAGTTTTATTGTAATACCGAACAAATACATTCATTCTTTGCGCCCCATTTGGAATAGCACGGGGTTACGGAGCGCCCATGTCCATGTGGCAGTTGCATTTGCTAAGAAGCTTATCGACTCGATTTTCTATCATACTTGTGGTGTACTTTCGTCCTCAGACGGGGAACACGTGTTGTTAGTTTTGTGAAATTGTTTATCAATTTTCCTAATTTATCCATCATAGCTTATGTTAAGTCTTCCTCGTCTATGGCATCTGAACAAACAATCCGCTAGTCCTACTCGTAGATACCTAGCGCTGGAATTGGCCCTATCGAGAACAATAAATAGAGACGCACGCATTCTCCTCTCCTACACAGTGTACCAGTGGGTTAAAATCACACCGATACGGCTCTCTCGGCGTAATAAATAGTGTCCATAAGTTAGCGAGCTAAAAAACTATCTTACCATACACTTTTGCTATACCTAACATCCGGAAATGGACCTACACGTTCATTTAGTTTTGCTTGCCTTGGATTGATGAACACATGGCAGTTTGCGTGTGCCATGATTCGTTAATGCTTTTCTCTACATAGCTAGAGCTCTATGGAGATTGACGATGGCGCGGGCCAGCTCGGTGGTTTTCTTTGTACAACTATCGTCCCGCCGTCCAGGCGGTATTCGTTCGGAAGCCTCTAGCAGGCTGGGAAGTAGTGACTGGGCAGTGTAGCATGTATGTGTTTACGTACAAAGTGGCAGTTTATAAGAGTAGTTCTACAAGTCTTGTATTTGGCTTAACATTCGTCTCCAACGTCTCGTCGGTGGCGCTGGGTGGCGTACTCAGAGATTAGAAAACCGAATCTGCACGAACGAACGGGTAGCGAATCATCCTTACGCATCTCCTGGAGCTCCTCCGTCTAAGCGTATGAGAATTTGTATGGCTACGTATGTACAAAGAGTACTTGGCGCTCGAAGGCGACGGCGCCCTAGTTCATCGCCAAACATTCGCTCAGCAGCACGTTGTGCAGATCATCCATGTCCGTCCAATCCTTGCGCTCGTTGCGTACGACAATGTTTCGGATGCATCCCTTGAAGTTCTCTCTCATCAGGAGTGTTCCGCTGGATGCGGCATCTGAGGAAAGGAGGTTAAAAAAGGTAGATCATTTAAATCCACTTCTTCAATGGCGGATCTCTCGTGCGATCACTCACCTGGAAGTCCTCCAATGTACAGTGGTGCTTTGGTGTTGACCCGCCCAAATCCGGTAGTACCGTGCGGGAGGAGCGTCGTTGGGGGATATTCATTAACCCTCAACACGATCTGATGATCTTCGTACAGGGCGGAGATGTTATGCCACCGATTGTCGCAGAGTGTGTACTTGGATGGAAGCGCTGTAGAGACGCGCGTTGGATTTCCATCCCCATTGTCCACCGAAAGGATAATCTGATGATGAGGAAAATAAGAACAAGAGAGATGTAAAAGATGATCGTGTTTGGAGCATCAAAAACATACATTTCCATTGGAAATCTCCAGCGAGAACGCAGGGAATCCGTTGATTTGGTCGGCAACACTCATCAGAATACCGTTCATCTCTGACGTTCGCACCTCGAGTTCGATTTCGACGAATTTTCCTACGTTGAAGTTGCGCTCTGGAATTGGAACAGAAAAGTAAAATGAGGCTTTTGCTCCGAGCACCCATTATTTCGTCTTCAAAAACTCACTGTAGATAGCGTACGCGTCACCCGGGAAGTAGGAACCCCGTTCGATGCGAGGGAAACACTGGCCCACGTTCAGATGGCGACCGGGTCGTGCCAGATCCTGCGTGTTGTTATTGACGGAGAACTTCCGCAGGCAGCCCTTGAACTCCTCCGGCCGAGGTTGAAGCTCCTTTGGCAGAATCGGTACCTCATCTGGCAGACCGCCAATGTGCAGCGCATTGGCCGCGTTCAGTTTCTTTGGTAGTTTAAGCTGGGCCGAGCTAAGGCTGCTGCCGATCTGTACACTCAGTGTCGCCTTCTTCTTGATGCTGCTCAGCGTTACATGATGCCACTGGCCATCGTTCAGCTTCGGTGGCAGCAGCAGCTGTTCCCGTTTGCGGCCACGAACCGTCAGCTTCAGCACACCATCCTTCAGCGACAGCATGATGAAGTGTTTCGCCTTCTCTTTGGTACCCTGTAAAGGCATAAGGGAATGTTTCTCTCGGTAAGAAACACGATCACCAGGATGGAGCAGCATAAGAGCAACGTGCTTACCAGCGCAACGAACAGGATACCGTTCGGGTAGAACGTCCGGAAGTCGAACTCGATGTGGAAGTTTCGTTGCCAAATGTGTCTCGCCTGGACGGTCACAACGGAGTAGCTCTGCGGCTTATCGCCATACTTGAACGCGTTCGGTTCGTAGGAGTAGCTTCCGACCTGTGCGGGAAAAACGGTACGCAAGTTGAAACAGCGGTCAGCGGATCTTCGGCCCAGGTGAACGTGTCGACATTACCTACTCCGCCCGCAGGGGTGGTTTTATTCTTTTGGGGTCAAGAAGCGTCTAATGCGGTGCATTACTATTTGTTGGCAGTGTGTGTAGGTACGGCACGAAAGGCCCGGTTAGTAAATCGATGGCGTTGATGGGTTGGCATTGATTAGAGCCCATGGTTTTATTTTTTTTGAGGCTAGCGTGTGTCAAGCTAACGAACTACACGTGGTTCAGCGACTGGATTTGGGTTACACCTGTTTTTGCTCCTTCCGAACACCATACACTATCCATTATCCCAACCTTAGTCTAATTTAGCTATGATAGTATTGTATCTAGAATAATTTTGACATGCAAATAGAAACAGGAAAAGAAAATCCCAAAGCCACTTTTTTATATCTACCGCAGCACTAGAATACTATTACTAAACTAATTCACTCGCTAAAACCAACTCCCCAGGGGTGTTTAGTGTCTAACAACCGCCTTCTTCTTCCTTTGAGTTAGTAGCATTATCAACACTCTGCAAGTACAGAAAGGTTAGACGTGAGAAAAAGAAATAAGTGATGAGTGATCGATAGACTGTATCGGTGTTAACGATGGTCTGCGTACAGAGAAGTTCCAAGTGGAAACATATATCACTGCATTGGAAGTGCTCCAAACAAGAAACCATCCCTGTAGCAGCCATCTTTAATGTTTTCTAGTGTAATAATGCCGCACTGAGTGCTAGTAGGAGGTGGTATGATATCCTCGGTGTGAGATGGAAATAGCTGAACCGTAGCTGTTCACTTTGAACTTACACGATGGCAACCTTCCGGGGCCGCCTTGAAGCTTCGACCGATCGGTTCCGTCTTCATGAGCGCCGTGTACAATCCCTGGCTACCCATGGCCGGCCCAGTGCGCCCCATCTGTACGTTGGTGAAGTTCATCGCCTGCCCGAACGAGAGGGTCTGATTGTTGAACACCACGTTCGCCACCACACCCTTGAGGCCTTCGAACACTTTCGAGAGTGAATCGAACGACGGATCGTCCGGAACACCGCCGATAAACAGACCCCCGGATGCGCCCGGCATGTTCACCACCGACGATTGTAGCGTCTTCGACATCTGGAACTTATCATCCACACGCAATTCCACGAGCCGGCCTTGCTTGACCACGGTTAGGACGTGGTACTCGCCATCGTTCAGTGTGTCGTTGGAGACGAGCTCAATGCGTCCCGTTCCCGCATCCATCCAGAGGTTTACCCGACCCTCGGAAAGGAACACCGAGTAGTTGCCCAAGGTGTCCTTCGAATCGTAGTCATCTTGCACGCGCGTTGGATACGCGGACAAGAGCAGCAGACAATCCGGCTGCATGGTACGGAACACGAAGCCAAAGTTGGCTCGCTTTTTCAGACTGAAGGAAGGCAACTCGACGTAACCGTGGCCGAGGAAACCGGCCTGCACGATCGTACTATCGCAGGACGTTTCGATGCCGAAGTGGGTCGTACTGTCAAGCGGATCGTACGAGCTGCCCCCAATCAGTAGACCTTTCACGCAACCCAGGAACGCATGGTCGGCTCCGGGAGCCTTGGTTGTGCCCGTTTGGAATCCGGGTGGAACACCTCCGAGGTAGTAGTTATCGCTCAACACCGGAAGCATGGTCGCTCCGATCGGTTTGGTTGGCGAACCGTGAATCGGTTCATCGTGGTTCACCTTTAGCACACCGACGTCGGTCGTTGATCGACGGTACATTCGGGAAGCTTCCACCTCGACCCATCTGCCGGTGTTGTAGCGTTCCGTTGTGTTGAGTTCGAGTCGCGTATCGTCACCGTAATCCACTCGGAACACCAGCAACCCTTGGTAGAGTGTCAACGAAATGGAACGGTTCTGAAATAAAAATAGAACATTATTTACTGCCCACTCGAACAGAGGAATAAGTTATCGGCTTACATTCTTCTCATCAAGCGCCAGGAAGATAAGCGCATCCTCATCGAGCGTTTTGAAGCTTAAACTCAAACTGAACTGGGCCTTCGTCCTCGCATCGCTGGCCCGTTTCAAAACGGCATACCCATTGCCGTTGAAGTTCCTCTCGTTCGTCGAACTGACAATCTCCTGTGGGCCCAGCATTGCCCCGTTACACTTCCCACTCGAGCTGGTAAAATGCCACAGTCCCATTTGTCGCTGATCCACGTACAACTGACTCACTGCCACTCTCAGACCCTGGCTCGGTTCCAGCTCCGGCACACGCAGATCATCTGGAATGCCACCAACCCAGATTCGGTTGCTCGGACTCACGTTAAGTGTGGTGAAGGCGGGACTGCTGGCACCGGTCACGGGACGTGCATTGATCAATACCCCATTCGGTGACATTTGGCGGACATTCAGAGTGCCGAGGTTGAATGTGCGCGTTGCGTCAATGAAGTACCACGCATCGTCGTTCTTCAGGTCACGATGCTGAATCTCCTGCGGGTGCGTAATCTCCGCGATCGACCCATTCAAGCTCCAAAGCATTCGAATTCGGCGTTGGCGTAACTCCAACGCGATGAACCGCCGGTCATCACCCTCGATGTACGCGAGCGGTGAACTCTGCACGTTGGGATTGGTTAAAGCTATCGACATCACCAACCGGTTGGTTGTCGATGGGCCAAAGGATGCCGGTGCGTACGATCGAATACACTCTTCGGCTGATTCCATCGAGACACGTATCTGCAAGGTTAGGACATTCGTTAATTTTTTCCTCACAGTAAAAATTAACTATCTATCTACTGTACTTACACCTTCCGCCTTATGCTTGGCCATGGCAATCAAATCCCGCAGCTCTTGCAGATGCGCCGAAAATGTTTGGTTCCACGCCTTAAACCGTTCACCTTGTGTGTGGGCGAGCGCTTCCATGCCGTTCAGCTTGTCCTTGGCTTTGCGAATATTTCCGAACGTCTGCGAGACGTTCTCCTCGGCCATCCCGAACTTGGTGTCCCATTCCGGTTCGAGGGATTTCAGTTTCAGCTTCAGCTTATACACGTCACTGTTCAGATTGATTGCGTCCTGGCGCACGAACTTCATCTGCTCCGACATGATACCGGCCCGGTCTAGGTCTGATTGGACGGTTTTCATCGCTTCCCCGCGCTCCACCTTACCGAGTTCATCCATGAGGTTGTTGTTTTTGATCGCCGTCTCCCAGATTTGATCCTTGAGATTCTGTACCGTCTTCTCCTTCTGGATCATCGTTTCGTTAAGAGCTGGAGGAGTGAGTGACAATAAAACAGTGATGTAAGAATGCTTCTTTCCGAATAGATGACTGTTTGTTAAACTTACCAGTCGCCTTCGTAAGTTCCCTGTTCGCCCGATTAGTCAGATTCGTCGATACTTCCAACGCCTTCTGGCTCTGATCGCTGATCGTAACGTCGTGCTGCGGGTGAATAAGTTGATCGGCTTTCTCGACCATGTTTGTCGCATTGTCTGCACTCTGCTGTGCGACCACTATCGCACCAATGATGTTCTCATAGGCCTGGCTCGCTTCCATCGCCTTTGCCGACGCATCTTCGGTGGTTTGGAACTTGTTTCGAATGTGATCCGCTTTGGCTTTCAGCTGCTTGGCGTGCCGGACAGCTTTGGGTATTTGCGTTTCGAGGAGGATACTCTTCTCCCGTATCAGATCCTCAGTCGATTCGCTCAATTGCTCGATGAGCGCGTGGAGTGTTGCATTGTCCTGTGTGAGCTGGCCGTAGTTATCATCCAGCTGCACAAGGGCAACATCCGTCGCGGACATGATGTTCGTGTCGAGCAGCTTCCTAATACCTGTTTCGTCCTCGAGTGCCTGAGCGTACGCGTCACGTGCGCGGTTGAAATGCTTCTGGTTGGTGGTCTGATACACTTCCGTCTCTTGCACGTGCCGGAACACCTGCACCGTGTAGTTCTGCAGATTGTCCGCCTTATAGTTGATCTGTTCGATTTCGAACTTTAAATCATCTAAACGTCTATTCTGTCCCGCCACCGTTTTCGACTCGTTCGACCAGTGATCGTACTGCTTGTTGGCACAGTCCATCACCGTTCCGTCAAACTCCATCTTGCCGTAGCGATCGCGGATGTCGGTCAACAAATCGTTCGCCTCCTTCACTGCCAGCGGCAGCTTGATGTGATGATCTCCTACGCCGTAGTTCTTTAGTACCTGTATGGTACTGCGCAGATCGCCGTCGATCACATTGATTTCATCAAACAGATCCATCGCACGCCCCATAGACTTGCCGATTTCATCCTCACGGTTCGTGACTCGTTTGTCCAGCTTGCCTAGTCGTTTGTTCAGTCTGGTAGCATTTCGCTTTAGGGGTTCGGCGAAGTCCACGGTGAACTTTTTAGCCATATCTTCCGCTTCCAGCAGCCGGGCAACACGATTCGCGTACTGCCGCGTTTTCGTTTCGTACTTCGTTAGCTCCACCCAGGGTGCGGGAATACCATTGCGATCGATGTGCGATGTTTCCTCGTCCAAACGGCTCGATAGCACCTCAAAGTCATCCATTAACGTGACAGTACAGTTGTCGCAGACTAAAAAATAAAAATGTTCATAAAATTGAAGAATAAAATAAAAGAGAATGTCTTGAGCGACGTCAACTTACTTTTACACCGATAATCCTGGACGATATGCTTGGGCAGTTCGCACCGATCACACTTCTTTCCCGTCACCCCCGGTCGGCAGTGACACTCCCCGGTGTAGCGATCACACTCGTCCGAAATACTGCCCTCGCGGTTACACTCGCATGCCTCACAGTGGCCATTATCCAGATGCGGATGGCCATAGTACCCCCGCATGCAATTGTCACACAGCGCTCCGGTGTAGCCTACTTTGCAGATACAGTGCACGTCGCTTCCACGGACCGTGCAGCCACGGGCAAAGTTCTTGCGCGTTTCTGGACACGGACAGGCAGAACACTGGCCAATGTTTGGGTCTCCGTAGAACCCTTCCGCGCATCGTTCACAGTGCTCGCCGCCGGTATTGTTATGACAGTTCTACGCAACGGATAGGAAGGGTGAAAACAAATGTAAGGAGTTTACTTGGATGGAATCAAGTCACCACATTCGCCTGAAGATCAATCAGTAGGCTTAAGGAAAACTTACCAAACAGATCCCCGTTTCAGGATCACATTCGTCACTCCGTCCGTTACATCCGCACGGTAACACCTTCCCAATCATATCCTCGATTGTGGCCCACTCCAGGTCGACGATGGGCAACCGATGCCGGTAGTATCCTTTACCCGGATTTTGACACGACAGCCCACTGTATTTCGGAGGACAACTGCATCGTTCCACACCGTACGCGTGATTGTTTTCGGCTCCTGCAACAAATATCCCCGTGTCGAGCGTGACATTTGTGAGTCTGAAAAAGGAACTTGATTAGCTACAGGTGATCTACATCGGGCTTGGTTTTCGGGTTGTCCTTACACAACTTCCTGGAAGTCCATTGTGATCGTTGCGCGGATGAATATGTGACGCACGTCTTGAAGGGCCGTCATCAGGATCGTCCGGTTGATCCACGATCCGTCGTAGTGGTTACGCCACAGACTCCCGAACAACCGTACCGAGTGTGACTCAACCGTTTGCCCATACCGAATCGGGTTTTCGTAGTGGTCCAGCACCAGATTCTCGTGCGTGTGCAGCTGCACCAGTGGGAACTGACGCAACGATGGTTCAGGAATGTTCACACTCGCACCGCCCGTAATGAGGGTGAAGTTAAGCAGCCCTCCATAGCTGCTGGTCCGGTCACCCAGGAACTGTGGTGGCAGTTGGAAGTACAGTGGATAGCGGAACATGACGTACGAACCGATCGAAACGTTGCCCGTCGAGCTCGGGATAAGGTCGAGGTTGTTCATGCTGGTGATATTGACGTCCTCGCGGTGTGTCCGTGAACCTTCGAGCTGCAGGATCGCCACATAGTCCACCTCGGACTGACCTTCCTGACGTTCGAGATACTCTACACTCAAATTGCGCGCCCCTTGCAACCGAACCTGACCCCACGAGTGGTCACTCTGGGTGCATTGGTCCGCCC
Source organism: Anopheles ziemanni (assembly GCF_943734765.1). NCBI lineage: Eukaryota > Metazoa > Arthropoda > Insecta > Diptera > Culicidae > Anopheles > Anopheles ziemanni. The sequence goes on along the minus strand of NC_080705.1, from coordinate 25,071,333 downwards.
GGCCGAAGCAGAAGCACCGGGCACATCCTTCCGGATGGATCGCCGCTAGCCCGAACGTACCCTGCCGGCACTGGTCACACTTCTGGCCGTACACCATCGATTTGCACAGACACTGGCCGTTCCGGTCGCACGGGAAGGTTCCATCGACAGCCTGCACGGTGCCCCGTTCGTCGCAGGCACATCGATGACAGATCGGGTAGCCATAATACCCGGCCGCACACTCGTTGCACTGCCGCCCGGTGTACCCTTCCTTGCAGCTACACTGACCGTTCTGCTTGTCGCACGCCTGCCCGATCGATCCGACGATGTCGCAGGCGCAATGTTTGCATCCCTTCTGGAACTCGTTGCCCCAGGTGTTGGCAATGCAGGACCGACACTCGTGGCCGTTGCTGTTCGCCGGGCAGATGCACCGACCCGTATCCGGATCGCACACGTACGACGGGCTCGTGCAAACATCACATCCTTTGGAGAGCGAGAAAACCCTTCCGTTAATATACCTTCGGGGAAAGAATTCTGTGGTTACTTACGTTTACATCCCTGTGCGCTGAACCCGTAGAAGCCACCCTGGCACCGGTCGCAGCTGATACCGTCGACGCCGGGCTTGCAGAAACACTGGCCCGTGTTGAGATCACACTCCCCCCGCTCGCTTCCGTTCGGGTCACACGAACACGCAACGCACCCATCGCCGGCGTTCAGGTTCCAGAAACCCTTCCGGCAGAGGTTGCACTGGCGTCCCTCGATGTTCGGCTTGCAACGGCACTGGCCCGTCCTGATGTCGCAATCGGGACCAATGGATCCGTTCGGGTGGCAGTTACAACCTGCGAAAAGAGCAGTAAAGAAGCATCGTTAAATAAGGTATTAGAAAGCGGACCTCTTGGGAAGGAAGAAAATCTTCTCGAAGTGGGTGAAATCAAGACATCATTCTGATTAATAGGAAGTTCCAGGAATTGGAGGAGGTTAGTGAAAAATGTTGAAAAACCCATCAAAGATCGGGTTTGAGCGTGGCGGTGATATCGGTAAACATTCGATCCGGAGAAATGGTCAATCGGCCTCGCTCCCCACCACGTACCCCGTCCGTGACTCACGACCGACGTCCACCACCTCTGCGCCGCATGGGAGCGCGCACGCACTCTGGCGCACTTGATGAAGATCGATTGTTGCGCAAAGCCCCGGACCCGGTTTGCGAAACCGAACGAATCGCTCCGAGCCGATCGGACATTAATCGACGGGCATTCCAATGGCGCTGGCAGGGCGTGCGATCCAACCTCTCCCCCTTCCCAATGTCCCCGGTCGGCCACTTAATAGGCACGTTAATTGGGCATACCAACGCCAACATGCTACCGCACTTGAGACGGGCGAAACAACGGCCATTTGAGAGGCCGTTTGCGCGCCACGAGTCCCTGCGGATCAATCCGAACAAAGTATCCCGCGTGGAGCCTAAATGAAAAGGTAAACTTCTTTCTCCTCACCCCTGCGTCAAACGCGTCACGATTGCGCACAGCTGGAAGTGAACGGCAACCGCCGGGGTAAAAGTAATCTCGGCCAATCTTTCGAACCGGAGCTTCGGGCACTTCAGGAGGATCTTGGATTTCGTTTTATTTTTCCTTTTTTGTCAACGAATTTCGTGCGTGTGCTTGTGCGTGTGTGTGTGTGTGATGAGACGAAGAAGATCACAGGATAACGAGAGCATGGGCACTACAATTTTCCCATAAATCTTTCGCACTCTCTCGGTCAATCGGTGTAGCGTGGTGGAGAGTTTGTTTTTTGGGCTCCAGATTGTTTTTTCCCACCCGGGTTCTGCCGTCAAAATTTCACTTCGGCATAAATCTTATGCTGCGTATGGAAGCGATGCTGACGCTGGCAGAATGACCGACGGGGCCCGTTGGTGCAGTTTGACAAAGTCAAATTATGCCGTAAATCAGAATGATTTATACGCTCGCGTTTGGTAAATCAAATATTTGATTTATCATAATTGAACTCAACTTCCTGGGAGGATTTTGCTGAGTTCCACAAACAATCGATGTAAAGGGTTAAATTCGTGACAAAAGGGAACGGTAGAGAACGGTTTATGTATTGGTCAGGTAAGATCGAACGATGGTGGAAGCGTTGAACGTTGACAGGGAAAATGGGAAATTATTTTTCAGGGATAAAGATATTTCTTTTTAAGTAATTAATCTAAATAACTAACAAATCTTTCGAGCTGGTTCAAAATTTTCATGAAACATTAAACTTGATTATAATACGTAAACTATCCTTAATTACTTCTCCCATGACTTTGATGCAAGATAAGAAAATAAAATCAGAAAAAAAAAACATGTTTGTGGACGGGTTTTCTGCTTTCGTTCGGAAAAATAAACCATTTCCCCATGCCGTCTGCACGTCCTGTGAGCGTATGGTTGATTTAAAAACCATCCTCCCTCCTTCGAAGATCATGATCCCGAACCGCAATAGGAAATTACTCTTCCTGCTGTTACAGCATCACCTTGGCCTAAAACTAGCACTCGATTTACTTTAATTAACAGAACCCTCGCGCCTGTAACCTGCCACGGCAACTGACCAGGTACACGTAAAATTACTTTACCATAAACACATTATGAGTAATGCTATGGAACTTCTCGTTGTACATCGACCGCACTTAGCGATCGAGCAGGCAAAAATTTGAGCGGATGGACAAGCTCTTGGAATCATCCGAGTGCGGGTGCTGCAGGTGGCGGAGGAGGAGACGGTAGAGATGGAAATGAACCGGGCACGGTAAAGTAAATAGTCATGCTGTGAAAATTTTCTATCGCGCCTGCGGGGGGTCCATTGGTCAAGATATGCCATTTTTCGTTGGGGAGGGTAACCGCAAGGGTGGATGAGAATATAATTAAACGATTAGTCTACGCCGAGCCCCGATCCAAAGTGTAAATGAATGTGGAAGAAGAAGTGAGCTGAATTCCAGGAAAAAAAAGCCATTTAGCAATGTTTACCCGATCGCTGCTAGATATCAAAGATCCAGCCCACACCTTCGATTAGATAAAGTAAACCTTCGTAAGACATGGGCATCTTTGCAACTTTTATGGAGCCTCTACTTTCGCGAGAACCACCATGAATCCGATAGGAATGCCTCATGTACGTGTTTCGTGTTCATTGCATCACATTATAAAAGGAAAAGCAGAAACAAACAGTACCTGAGGGAAGAGTCTCGCCTAATGGGTGTAGTGTTTTTATGGGGTGCCAATCCGGTCCAGTGATTTATGGTTGTTTTGGGAGGAAAAAAGATGGATTGAAGTCACACTCGACAGTACGCGAGAGCCCCGTCTAATTCGAGCGATTCGGTAATGTGATGATCATTGAGGTTTTTGGAGAATTTTAATGGGAGCTTAGGGATGAAAATAGAATTCCTACCGTAAGTGATATCATCCGCAATGTGACACAGAGCCACAAAATATTAACCACGTTTGCATCGTCGTAATATATTACAGTAATAAAAGCATTGCTAGGAGCATAGCTTTATACCAAGCTTAAAAATAAAATTTGAGGGATTTTAGAACAAAATAAGTAAATTAAAAGTTAAATTCAATGTTTAAATGATTGAAATAAAATAAATTTTCAGATTGAACACAAAGTTTTACACAAGTTTTTAAATAAAATGTAAACATGTTTGAGGTACACTAGCATATAAAAGATAATTAAATAAAAAACCAAAATTAAATAAAACAATCGTTCAACCTTCTTGTTTTAACCATTTGTTTTAAATTGGTTCATTATAGTAGTAAATTGTCGAGCTAATTCAATTATGAAAACTTTGTGTAAACAATATCTCTTCCCGGATTAGTTGAAATTACGGCGGTATTACTGGGGCATGGCGCACGCTAACTCATCAGACATGCAACACGTGATCCCACAAATCGCCCGGCTTCGGAAGATTGACTTCCCGTAAGCGGGGGTAATAATTTACTTGTCCGCTTTTGATCTCCCGGGCCCGTTAAAACAAACTGCGAAGTCAAACAGAAAACATTGTCCCTCGGGTGCGGGACCCGAGGAGGGTGTCCGAACGGGCACGTGGATGTGTTGTAGCCGAGAGGTGCGATAAACCTAATTTACAGCTCCTCCAGCCGACGATGTCCCAGCCGTACCCTCGAATCGTCCAGGATCGCGTTGCGATACCTCGATAACGATCGTAATAATTTATCGACTTTCTAGCGAGAACGTCAGGTCTGGGTCGTCCCAACGTTCCACGAATCGCGCCACCGAAGCAAGAGGTGCTAATGGGGAAAAGGGACACCGTGGTGGTGTTCCCGTTGCAAGGTGGTGAGAAAATTTACGACGAATCTCCCGGAACCGGTAGCAGCGTGCCTATTAATCAGTCATACGAATGTGTCATGATGTCGGTCTGTAGCCCTTAGCCGTCTTAGCTCGAGGGGAGCTAGTTGAAGGGACCGAGGGAAAACCACCGAAACACGTGAACTCTAGTCTCACTCGCCAGGCACGGTTTCCTCGCGAGCCGGTGGTGATGAGGCCAGATCAAATCTCCAAATCCTATAAATATCTTCCCAACTGTCCACGTGATGGTGGCTACGATCGAGAGACCTGGTCGCCAAAAGATCTCCCTCCCGGTTAGGAGGAGACCCGGCACCGCCAAGGGGGACGCTTTCCGTGCGGCTGTGTTTAATTTCCCGAAACCCAAAGCTATCGAATGGACCCTCGCGTCGGATGGGATAGGGGGGATGCATCTCGTAAGCGCGATCGTGGACAACGGCGATTCGTCTGACGGCGCAAGCAGAAGGGATTGGGCCGCAGGATTGTGTGTCACGTTTGTTTTCGTTTCCCCGTGGTTTGTGTTCTTGGGCGAGCGAAGAAGAAGAAGCGCCAGCTCCCGCTAACCCTCCCCACGTTAGTTTGATTGATGTCGGCAAAACAGCAACATCTGTTTGACGTTCGTCCTCCCCGGCGCAAGAGAGTTCCCAGAGCCACGTCACGGTGGCAGTCTTGGCGCAGGGGTTCTGCAACCAACGCTTCAAACGGCTCAAGAGGTCTGGTGATGCGAGAGCATGCTCATGCTCGTTTATTTCGCTTGTTCCTGTCTGCTACTGGCTGCACATTTTATGCTAAGCGTTGCGGAGATAAGTGTTTATGATTTGGACGAGGGGATCCTTTTTAGTTTTTCAAATCAAACGTGTTTGTTTTGCTTCGTTTGGGGAACTGGTGAGGAAAATTTTATGCTGACGTTTAGGAGGCGTTTTAAATTTAATTACCCATCGCCAGCGCGACACGATCGGGTGTCCGCTACCGGATGAATTTGATTTTCCGATTCCCCTCCAGGAAGTGCAGTGCCGCACGCATCTATTCGTTGCCCAATCACTGATGACATGTTTTTTCCCTTGTCCGCCGTTTAATCAACCAGTTTTTAGTTTATTTGTTTCACCTTATTCTGTCACTCCACATTAGCAGGCGGAAGCTGTTGGTAGCGCGAGGCGATTCTTACGAAATAGTGTAAACTCAGCTTTAGCGGAAATAACGATGTAAACGCAGTCACTAGAATTTGCCTTTACGCAGGAAAGTTGTTGATATCAATAATGGCGCGACAGCATCCTGCTTTGGTTTGAAGAATTTGATAACGTTATTCCGGTTTGTTGCAACTGGCAGATTGATAGAAGATAGTTCTAAATAACTTAGAAAAATTGCCTTCAGTCTATAACTACCACATATTAATCGTAATAATTCCCCAATTTTTAGACTAGTTACTGGAATCTTTCAATATTGAACTTAAATTAATCCTAGTTTAGTGGTCTTTACTTTCATCGTTAATATTCTAAAGCGAATGTTAAATTTTCTGTACTCGAAGAACTAGACCAAAACTCAGTCTTTCCCAAGGCGGATCTATAGTCTGTGATTTCCACTTAGATGTCAAGATACATTTCTAAATTTCAAGTTTCTAAACAGAAGAAGAGAAATCCCCCTTTTGATAAGTATAAGGTACCCCTACATTACATAAAAAAGCTTTGCATACTAATAGTTTCAGATAGAAATAGAGTCAGACAAAGGGGGTCATAACTTTTACATTTCAGCGACTTACTGTAATTTATGCAAAAAATGATTCCCGATGATGCAAATATATACGATTGCATCATTGATAGTGTGTTTGACAAACGGATGAGGACAAAATTAAAGAAAATAAATTTTAATAATATTGTTTCCAAAAATACTGAACTTTTCATCAGGGAGTTGGTATAAATACGATATATCAATTTCGTTTCCCAACTGAAGTGTGTTTATTGATACTTTTATTTTAGGGCTAACACAGGACAAACAAATATAACGAGCAAGAAAAACTTGTAACTTTACACATCG